>NW_026877399.1:0-21606 GCF_032173495.1 Musca vetustissima | reverse complement strand
CTATATTGCTACACATGATTTATAGCCAAATACGTCGACGTACCAATTTTCAAAGTTGAAAAAATTCAACTATGACAGAACGTAGTTTTGTTTTTTTCTTTTGTTGAAAAAAGAAACACAACATAAAGAAATATAATTTTGTTCAATAAGAATATGAAATATTTGAGAAATGTTTAAAACTGGGGGTACAAATTCAGCATACAACATAGGCGTGGTAGTTTAAACGTAGTCCCTGATACGCTTTCTAGAGCCAATACGGAGGACATGTCCGCTCTAGGTCTAGAATGTCTGTCTGAAATAGAAAATGACGCGGGATTTTTTCGTAGATTTAACTCTACACATTTCAAATCGGATGAGTACCAGCAGCTGTTGGATAAAATTGGGAAAAATATTGGACAAATGCCCGACCTTAAAATTATAGATGGATTTTTGTATAGACGAACGGAACATACAAATGGCGAACAGATTCACGATGACCTAGTTTGGAAGCTATGGGTACCGCAAGGATTAGTGCCAGAGGTCCTTAAAAAGGCCCACGACCATCCACTATCATCGCATTGAGGGATAAATAAAACTTTGGCGAGAATACGTCAGTTTTTCTTTTGGCCGAATTTAGCAGTCGACGTCAAGGCATATGTTAACAATTGTGAGGTATGTAAATCTGTGAAGCATCCTAATACAGTTCTTCGACCACCAATGGGTAGAACACCTGAAACCTGTAGATTCTTTCAGAAGCTTTTCGTAGATTTTCTCGGTCCGTATCCACGAACAAGGTCAGGTCATATCGGGATATTTATAGTTTTAGACCATTTTTCGAAATTCCCGTTTTTGAAACCGGTTAAGAAATTTACAGCTGAAGTAGTTGTGGATTACCTTGAAGGTGACCTATTCCATACCTTTGGTGTCCCGGAGTCCATTATCTCAGATAATGGCTCCCAATTCAAATCTACAGCATTTAATGGGCTATTGAAAAGATATGGAGTTAACCATATATACACTGCTGTACACTCCCCTCAAGCCAATGCCTCAGAAAGGGTTAACCGGTCTGTGTTGGCTGGCATAAAATCTTACATTAAACCCGATCAAAAGAATTGGGACGAACTGCTCTCTAGTATATGTTGCTCTCTTCGCTCCTCCAAACATTCGGCAATAGGTACATCGCCCTATTATTTAGTTTTTGGGCAGAACATGGTGACCAATGGAGCAATCTACCCCCTTCTTCGTCATCTGGAAATGCTTGAAGATCGTTCTGTTTGTTTTGACCGTAATGATTCGAGGGATATTATGGCTAAGAGAGCTTCGGAAATGATTAATAAACAGTTCTTGCGAAATGAGAGAACATATAACCTTCGATCGAGAGAAGTTTCATTTAAGGAGGGACAGGAAGTCTACCGTAGAAATTTTAAGCAAAGCTGTTTCGAGCAAGGTTACAATGCTAAACTTGCTCCCACTTTCCTAAAATCGCGTGTTAAGAAGAAATTGGGAAACTCTTATTACGAGTTGGAAGACCTCCAAGGTAATTGTGTCGGTACATACCATGCCAAGGACATCCGGCAATAGGATTATTATGTATCTTTAACAGGATGGACTGGGTTTGGCAAGTGCTATCATCCATCGGGAAGGTTGCACTACCCGGTGTCTGATTTTGGCGGGGGGGTGTGTAAGAGTTGCACTTGCTTGGTGTTTTTCTTCCGGAAACATTCATGCGAGATCTTTGGAAACAATTTGGCAACGCCATCTACACCTCATATTCGTCTACTTGACTCGATTAAAATATAAAGTTAGTACCATCTTTAGGATTACGTTCTTGCCTTGTTAATCCATTGCCTGGAAATTCGTAGCTTGTGGCCAGCGTTGGATAGGTTTCGTGGCCCCAAAACGGATGGTACTCTGCCATTTTGCCGATCAATTCATCGCTGTAAAGACTTGTTTTTGGGAAATTTGTTAAAAAGTCAATTTCTACCAGTTTTTTTTACCAAGTAAAATTTTCATTAATCTGAACGGATTTCTTGCTAAAAATTCCCCTAAATTAGAGCTGATTGGGAATTAATATAATTAATGATCGTTATTGGTTGTTACAATTCAATCATAATTATTCACAGCCATCTTAGCAAGAAAATAATTATGGTTCATGGTGCCATCTCGCTATGCGGTAAGTTTCTCAGTTAGATTGTGCACAAAGGGAATGCAAAAATATATTGTTAATTCTTCTACTCTCATTAGGATTGGCACCCAGCCTATAATCATTGTTGTTGTCATTGCGTTTGCCAGCCATAAAAATACTGGTTTTTTCACTTGCTTTGTGCAGCGTAAAACCCAGCAGCATATTCAACGTTAATGAGAGTAGTCAGTCACATGTACACTTCAGTTGAACTATATTATGTGATAGAATCCATCGCAGAGCATTAAAGGAGGAAAAAGTGATTTTTGAAGGCAATTGAATTATTAGAAATGTGCGCCGTTAATTAAAGTAATACTGCAATATAAGTCCAACAATTTTAATACTGTTCGATTTCCCGGAGTGGCTTTTAATATATATATAATATCAGCGAAAACTGGATATTCCCAATGGTATCAAAAACCGATGATTTGCGAAGTTAGTGATGACTAGTAGTATCAAAGAGTGAGATAATCCAAAACCTAACTAACATCCTGAAATACATTAAGGAGTTACTACGAATATTCCAAAATCGATGCACCAACTCAGCACTGTTTGTTCGGACGTCCACAGTCAGCCAGCCTTATTCATAAGTATAAATTTAAATTTTAATATTTCAAATCGGTGCTACTCAAGGTATTATTAATTGTTACAATTTGTTATTATGGGTACGAATTATTTTTTCTATTTAAAATTATATAACTTTAGTTTCTAACGAATTTGCTTGAACATTTTATTTAATCGCAACTATTATGAGGAGTTGCTACACCGTAATATTATTCTTCATTGCCTCATACTAATATTAGTAAAATTAATATGCAAATTTTCAACCATAGTTTTAAGTTTCAGTGTTAAATTATTTTCTTGATATCACATTGTTCTCGAACCACTGACTTCAACAATTGGCTCCGAACATAAGTAATACAACGCACAAACCTACATATAAGTCATATTGGGATGACATACATATCTACAATACTTATGTTTGTGCGTATCAATATGATATGTTTGTAGCTGACTGTTGGCAGAGATCTTTACATACCTACATTCAGTAATAATTGTCGCCTTTCAGATGAAGTGTGTAACAAAGAAACCGAAACAAAGAGCAATATCAGTTACAATTCTCTCTTAACATCAACAGCAGCAACCACTACGAAAGATCTTTCAACGGTGACGCTACTCTGAGTTGACATGCAAATTGTAAGTACTCTCTTTTATTGTATCTTCATATTGTCTTTTTGCTTCGGTGACAATAATATCTCATTGTTAAGCGTTTAAAAATATTAGCGTGGGTACCAAGAAAAACCAGTATTGTAATATATTTTTAATAATTATTTTTTTTGGATTATTTTGTTGAGAATTATTTTTTATTGTTAGCCCAATGCCTCAACACCTTAAAATAGTATAATATAGGATAAGATTGAAAACATTTCTATGTTAATATATGATTACCGTAGTACAGTCATTCATACTGAAATAACATGAATTTTGCACTTTTTCAAATAAATTTAAAAATGTTTTGGGATTAATTTCATACAACTCCTGTTTGATTTCTAGATAGCCTAGGTAGACCAGTCACGATTGCACTAGGGGTCATAGGATCAATTTCTTATCCAGGTTAATACACCTATGACCAGGTTGGGAGGGCATAATGGACTGTTATCACCTCAGTGTCCATCACATAGTTTGCCAATTCGATTGATTATACACTTTCTCTCTGTCTTCCTCTTTTAATTGCACGTATCTTTAAAATAATTTAATCGTAGCGATAACAAATAGCTAGAATATGATTGAACCTACCCCTCCGACGAGCTAGTAGGCCGGAACCAAGTACGTGCGCTAGCTTAATATCAGAATTCGCCTTTAAAATGTTGGTTGTATGCTACAGGCTTTAATAAATATTTCTGTTTGTTTCCCTTTTTCCCAGAATTGAGGCATTACTTGCAGTTTTTTATGTGAGACTGCGTGTGTGTGTGCGCACAACCATTATTTGTAATTGGACAAGTATTAAAATTAATAGATTTTGTGGGCAAGATTGTAGAGATTGATATTCCGTTTGACTTGAATTGCCAATGTCTAGCCGGGTAATTTGATATCGTTTTGTTGGAGGGTCAGTAATTTGCAAATGCATATCTGTAAGCAGGTATTCCGGTATGTTAATTGATATGTTCCCAAATCGGGGATTGTTCTAAAAACAATACATCAAATTTTGATAATTATGGAAGTACTAATTTATTTTAGGATGAATGGAAATATAAGCTGATAAAAATTCGATGGATGTATAGATACAAATGGGAACCAAAATTAACGTAAATTACTGACCTTTTGCAATTTTTTTTATCCAAAAATTCACGTATATGTTCGTATTTTAGAAAAACTACTTTGCATTTGCAAATCCTGTCCTTACTTAGTTTTTAAACAAATCCTGGCCAGCCTCAAAAAAAACATGTCATTAGTCAGCCTTAAATAAATCCTGTCCTTAGCCAGTTTCAAAAAATCCTATCCTTAGCCAGCCTTTAAAAAATCCACGAATTGCTGTGTACTTTAAAAAAATCTGTCTCCAAAAAAATATTTCAAAAAAATCCTATCCTCCGCCTGTCTTTAAAAAATTCACGTCTTGCTGTGTCCTTAAAAAATCCTGTCCTTAGCCTGAATTTAAAAAAATCCTGTCCCTTGCCAGTCTTTATAAAAAAGCAACGCCTGTCTGTCTTTAAAAAACGCACGCTTTGCTATGTTCTTTAAAAATTCCTGCCCTTAGCTTGACTTTAAAATATCCACGCCTTGCTGTTTTCATTAAAAAAACTGTCCTTAGCCAGTCTTTAAAAAAATCACGCCTTATTGTTTTTGGTGTGTACTTAATAATCCTGTCCTTAGACAGTCTTTAATAAATCCTGTCCTTAGCCAATCTTTAAAAAATTCACGCCTTATTGTTTTCTTTAAGAAATCGACACCTTGGCGTGTCCCTAAAAAATTCTGTCCTTAGCCAGTCTTTAAAAAATTCACCCTTTATTGTTTTCTTTAAGAAATCGACACCTTGGCGTGTCCCTAACAAATTCTGTCCTTAGCCAGTCTTAAAAAAATCCACGTCTTGTTGTTTTCTTTAAAAAATCGACACCGTGGTTTGTCCTTAAAAAATCCTGTCCGTAGCCTGTCTTTAATAACCCACGCCTTGCTGTTTTCTTTAAAAAATCCTGTCCGCAGTTAGTCTATAAAAAATTCAAGCCTTGTAGTTTCCTTTAAAAAATATTATTTAAAAATCGACGCCCTCCTGGTATCTTTAAAAAATCCTGTCCGTAGCAGGTCTATAAAAAATCGGGGCCGACCATATGATACCCTACACAACTACCACGGAACTCTAACATTCTGCGGATTTTATTCCGAACCTGGGCAATATTTCGTGATTGTTGCACCCTGTTGCCCGATTAGAAATAAACTGCACCTCTTCCTTACATTGACATATATTCCAAATATTACTAACATTCAGTACAGCCCTTCTTATTACTTGTCCTGATTGCCTTCACGGTGGTTTGTGGTCGACTTTCAATTTTGGCCTAAAGACTTGAAAAAAAAACCAGTAAGGAAAGCAGTAAAGTCGGGCTGGGCCGACTATATGATACCCTTCACCACTTTGGGTATATTGTACATATGTATCCCCTTGGGCCAAATAAGTGACTTGTGCCAAATTTCATCCAAATCGGATCATGAATGCGACCTGTACTTTGTTTACAATTTAACATCTACAGACGGACGGACGGACGGACGGACGGACGGACATGCATAAATCGACTCAAAGAGTGAGTCTATGCATATTCTCAAAAGGAACCATGTGTCTATCTCGTTTCCTTTTGTCTGTTACAAACATATGCACAAAGACATAATACCCTGTACCACAGTGTGGTGAAGGGTATAAAAACACAAAAAATTAAGTTTTTGGTCCAATTCATCCAAAAATTATTATTTGATCACCACCGAAAATTATAGTTGAACATACCAGGATCCTCATGGAAAATTTAAAAGCGATCAGCGCTATATTTCCGCCCTCTAGTGTGGTAATGTGTTACTAAATAATATATGAATACATAAGCACCTGTAAATATGTAAGTGTAACTCCCACATCCGAGTACATACGACAATATAATTGGTATCAACTTAAAAGTCATCCACTCCTCTTAGATATACTATCAATTTATCGGGTCTATGTCCTTCAGGAGTAAATATATACGCTCTAAAATACAAATTTTGTAATTTTTCACACAAAAGTCAGGGTCTATTTGACCCGCTAAATATTGACCGATCGTTATCAAAACCGGCATGCATATTCTTCGGACCAATCCCCTTCTCGATGTTAAAATTCGAGATGTTTTGGCCATAATTGCGGCCCCTGGAGCGACCAGAAAAACCGACAAAAATTTAGTATTTGGTCCATTTCATCCCCTAAATATTAACCGATCTTTACCAAAAACAATAGGGGTCTTCATTGGCCAGAACTCATCCTACATGCAAAATTTCGTGAAGATTGGTCCATAACTGTGGCCTGTATCGTGTTTACAAATTATAATGGACAGACGGACGGACACACATGTCTAGATCGACTCAGCTAGTTGAGATATGACGATCAGTATACTTAAAGGTGGGTCTAGGACCAATATTTCGCTGCGTTACAAACTCTTGGGGCTGCACAAAACTATAATACCCTGATTATATATATACAAATAGGGTATAAAAACCACGCCTTGTGTGTACTTCAAAAAAATATTATTTTAAAAATCCAAGTCTTGTGTGTTTTTCCAAAAAATATTATTTAAAACAATCCGACTTTCTGTATCCTTTCAAAAAATTCTCGCATTTAGAGACGCTGTAAAAAATATATGTGTAAAAATCTGCACTATCCATAAAATTGTACAAAATTAAAGAAAAATTGTTAAATATTTACATATTCTAGATATGTTGATATTAGATCTGCGGGTCCTTCAAACATATTTATTTAATAGGTCACGCTTTGATCTTTCTTTGGTTCAGGCCCTCAGATTTTTACAAAGCCCTCCTTATGTGATTATTGTTTTATTGTTCTCTTCTTAAATATTATTAAATTTAAAATAAATTCTTAGAACATTTTCGGGAATACCACAAAGAGTGTGTCGGTGCTTTTTTCAGATCATCTTTGTATTCTTTTTTGCAAGGATCTCCTCCGCCTTCGTTACGAATCAATAGCTTGCCTTTAATATTTTTAACACATTTCCAATTGTCTTTTTGTTAACCAATTTCCAAAATATAAAAGAAACTATTGGCGAACCATAATTAATGCCGTTACACTTTTAACACCGCCTCCTTCTTTGATTTTTCTTTTCCTTCTGCGCTCATGGCGTTTGATTTGATTTCATTTTGAATGGACCAGATTTTATTCCCAGAACGAGTGTGAGGGAGAGCGCAAAAAATAACACCTATTCGTTCATTGCATTGTTCGTTTATAATTTATTTATGCTCTACCGCCTTCTAAGACTTTGGTTTTGCAACAACTTAACAATGCCGCCTGAACAATAGACGGAGGTTGCGGGGTAGCTCTGGCAACCAGTTAACAACCATTATACCCCGGCATTGTTGGTTAGTTGGGTTTTGCTGATTGTTTGTCGTCGTCGCCTGTCTGCTTGGCTGCCTGACCTGACTTGACAAATGTCCAGGTGAGAAAAATGTGTAATTGGTCAAGACGACAATCATTACAATGATAATGATAACCATGGGTAATGGACACAAAAGGACCAATGTTTTTTTTATTCCGCACACAACAATACTAAACTAAAATAAATTGCAAAGAAATAACAACTACAAAAAAGTAACCGATTCTAAATCTGTCAAAAGAATCTCGTGTGTGAGTGTGTCAGTGTAATGACGGTGACGAGCTGTCCAAGAAAAGTTAAAAACTAAGAAAATTTGCCGAAATCAATTGTAAAAAAAATCAAAGAGAAAACATCAGGACAAAGAAGCATTCAATAGCCAAGCAATAGAGGTCACACTCATATCTCACACCACATACTCACCTTTCCTTCTTACGCTCACCGCTCGCCTCTTACCTTACCACAATGCCCTCAGAACTACTGCTACTACCATTTGCAACAACGAGTCATGTTGCCGTCCATTGTGTCCAATTCGTAAGTCATTTAAGAAATGTTAAAGAAAAATTACATGTCACTTTGTGGAACAATTACCAGATGTAACAACATCTCTTTGTGGCACCAGCTCACATACATACAACAACAACAGTAGCTACAACAATTACAATATGCTTGGCTACTCAAAAGGCGTTTGCTAATTGTTGTTACGTTTGACTATTATCATGCTATGTCCTACTGTCGGCTCTGCTCCGCTCCGCTCCACTCAGAATTTTTCGATTCTATGCAAGTTTTGAACCATTGACATGGTCACCACATACTTTGTTGGTTGGAACGGTGCTGTTTGGAAGTTACAGTGCGGACGAAGTTAGGATACATATAAATGGTCAACTGGTCAAATTGAATACATTTGGATAGAATTGACAGTTTTTGTTG
Organism: Musca vetustissima; assembly: GCF_032173495.1. Classification (NCBI taxonomy): domain Eukaryota; kingdom Metazoa; phylum Arthropoda; class Insecta; order Diptera; family Muscidae; genus Musca; species Musca vetustissima. The sequence continues at coordinate 12,906 of NW_026877399.1, read as the reverse complement.
AGTATTTATTATGGACACATAGTATGTTGAAATTTGGTGTGATAGAACATTCAGGTTCGAAATCTATACGTACTGAGTAAGTTCCAGGACCCCATATACATATCTCTTGCATGGAAAATCCTATCGGAAGAGGATTCGTGATTTTTGTGATGTTATCGAAGGATAATAACTAAGACTACATCTGGGCAGAACAGGTTGGTGATTTCTATACATTTTCACATATATGTATGATTGTTCCAGGTGATAATAATTAACTTTATTCGTGGTATTAAATATGATTCACTGTCGGTATTACAAGCAAAAACCTGTAAGGAAAGTAGTAAAGTCGATACCTTTCACAACTTTGGTAAAACGATTTGAAGCAAACTTGACACTCGCTATTCTTTATGCTGTACTGTTTAAAATTTAATCTCAATCAGACACCCATTGATTATTTGGTGTACAATTAGCACGAATAGGTCGAAATTATAGATGAAAGCTATTCTAAGTCTGAACCGTTTCAATGATACTTGCCAGAGATTAATTTATATTATCTTCATTACGTTGTATCAATCGGCCTACCTATGGGTCTTAAGTGCACAATTTATTTAAAATCGGACGAAAATATGTATAGAAGCACCGATTTTTATGGAACTTAGCACACGTCATTCTAGACTCAGTTCAGTACGCTATGCCACATTTTGTGTAGGAACTTTGGTTCACCATTTACATTAAATCGGTCGAAAGTATATATGGGAGCTATATCTAAATCTGAACCGATTTTCACTACAGCCAATTTGATTGGAGAACGAATCATCGGCTACCATATTATCGGGGAGAACCATATATTCAAGGAGAACCCAAAGTAGTAAGTTCAGCCATTTCGGTTGAAAAAATTGTCGAAAATCCCCAAAATTCCGAGTATTGGAGAGTACCGTTATATGGGGGATGAAATGAAACATGGATCAATATTAATAATTTTTGGTGCGTATATGTGTTATTCATTGAAAACCCAAAAACTAAATAACAGCCTGTTCGGTTGGAAAGCGTGTCAAAAAAAAAAAAAAAAAGAAACCGAAACCGAAACGTGGACCGACATATCATATTTGAAATACCAAACATACTAGGAGTACTAGCAATGTCTTTGCAAATTTCAGAATCCTATCTTTAATATATATATATATATATATATATGTATATATATATTTATAATTTTTTGTAAGAATGATTTGTAGGCTAATGAAATCCAATTTCGTCGAAAAACATTTATGTCAAATAAAGGGGAGGTGGTTTACAATATCACCTTTGTGGTGGTAAAAAGTGAACCGATATTGATCATTTTTAGTAGGAAGATTTGACAATCATCATACGAAATTCCAAATACTAAAAATTGAGAGAGTAGCGTTATATAAGAATATACATTAAAATCAAAGGAAATATGTTCTTCTATTGTAATAAAAATATGCACACCAATATCGACAATAATTAAAATGTAAGTACCATTTAGAACCTTTGCTCTCTAATTTGGTACCTGTTGGTACCATTTACCTTACCGTTACCGTCAAAATGTGTTCCAAATTTTCTTGATTCGAGTTCTCTTGGTTCACACAATATGTAATTTTGCCAAATTTAGTAAACATTAATATAAATTTCCATCACTACCTACTAATCCAACCGTAATCTTAATTCCAAATTTCAGGATATAAGCTCTATCGGTTGACATAAATTCAAATTGTGTGTCCAACAGTAATTTTAATTCCATATTATAGAATCGATCTGTTTCGAAAGGACTGAGATAGGATGCTGAATTTTTGCAAGGAATTGTCTTTTGTCTGCCGGCAAGATAGATCATATCAGTCCCCGTATTGGTGTAAAACCCAAAATTAGCTCTAAGATGCATAATCTTCCTACCAAAAAAATAAAGGTTTACTTTTTGAGGATTTTGAGGAACACGGTTTTCAATCGAAATGGTAATTTGATGTTTTGGATTCTCCCAAACTACTAAATCTTCCTGTCAATAATTAAAATCGGTATTTTGGGGATTTTGGACACGTTTTCAACCGAATAGGTTATAAATTGGTATTTTGTATTCTCATTGGGTATCAAATCTCACTACCATAAATTATTAATATTGACCCAAATTTTTGGGTAGTTCCCATATTATGGTACCCCCAATATTCGGCCTGGCCGAACTTTTGGCCTTTTCAATTGTTCTATTTGTAACTCTTCGAAGTTATTATTTCAGTCCATTTAACGTCTATATATGACTATAGACATCATCAATTCACATTTATGTCTAGCATCATGTTGGGATACTTCCTACTTTTCGGTACAGGGTATTATGTCTTTGTGCATATGTTTGTAACAGGCAAAAGGAAACGAGATAGACACATGGTTCCTTTTGAGAATGTGCATAGAATAGCTTTCTAAGTCGATTTACGCATGTCCGTCCGTCCGTCCATGTATTTTTGTGAACAAATTACAGGTCGCATTTATTATCCGATTTAGATCAAATTTGGCAGAGGTCTCTTATTTTGCCCAAGGACGAACCCTATTGAAATTGGGAAAAATCGGTTCAGATTTAGATATAGCTCCCATACATATTTTCGTCCGATTTAATGTAAATGGTGAACCTAAGTCGCTATATATCTTTCGATTTGCACGAAATTTGGCACAGCGTAATGAATTAGGTGTATAATGATGTGTGTTAAGTTTCCTGAAAATCGGTTCAGATTTAGATATAGCTCCCATATATATTATCGTCCGATTTAATGTAAATGGTGAACCAAAGTCCCTATATATCCCAGCGTAATGAATTATGTCTAGAATGATTTGTGTTGAGTTTCCTAAAATCGGTTCAGATTTAGATATAGTTTCTATGTCTGACCAAATGAAAAAGTTAGTATCGGTTGCAGTATGACACGTTTATGGATCCAATTTCTGTTGAACATACCCAAAGTGGTGAAGGGTGTCATATAGTCGGCCCCGTCCGTCTTTACTACTTTCCTTTCTGGTTTTAATTTTTATACCATTCACCATAAGGTGGAGTGTCATGTCCGTCTGTTGAAATCTGTTGTTGTTTAAAGTATTGGGCATATATTGATACAATTCCCAGGATGTTTGTTATCGGTACATGTTTAATATAGCTTTAATAGATTTCAGATTCAGAAGATTTTAGCCAAAATTTTGTACCAAATAGGTTGCAATTACAAATCCCTGGTTCTTGAATTATAAAAGGTGCCGCCCGTGGTCTATACTCGTATTTCGAAGATGTTCGCAACGTTTTTCAACCAATGTTGAAAGTTCTTGGTCGATAAATTCGCAGAATATTTTCAAAAAAAAACCACGTTTAGGAAGAGACCCCGTATAACGAAGGGGTTTTTAAGGGTTTGACACATTTTCTAATATGGTAAATCGAGTTCTTGGAGAGTTATGCCATGTTTTGGTGTATAATCAATATAAATGAGCCGTCCAATTTCAGGTAATTGCAAGATTTTACTATTTTATCCGAAATTTCCAAGCGAAGTGGCTGCAACTCTGGGTTCTTTAAGGGTTTAAATCATATTTGCATCCAATTTTCGATATAGTAAAATTTGTTGACATAACCATAATATAAACTTCCAGCCCATTTTAAGTATAGTCATGGTTCTTGGAGCATTTCCCAACCGAGGTGAAAATTACATCACTCTAAAATACAACTTTTACTATTACCAACCAATTGCAATAAACTAAAACGAAAAAAAGATTTACTAAATAAGCCTTAAAGGTACAAACAAAAAAGAAGAATAAACATTTTTCCTACAATCCTTTCAATATTGAGTTCGTAAACTCACACACACACACACACCTATACACACTCGCACGCTCTTTCACAAATCTATTTTTCATTTCAGGATACAATTTGCCACAAGTCGAAGGTGTATTTAACAACCTCAATAAAGGATGTCTTGTTATTTCAGCTTTTTTTCCGATTCTTTGCTATTGGTAGTTGTGGTTGTTGTTGTATTAATTGTAACTGTTTACGAGTTTTGGGTAACAGCCTGAATTCAAATTGTTTTCATGTTACTCGGAAATTATTTCGATCGAAATGTTCCATTGAATTCTTATTGGTCTGTCTGTTTGTTAATCAAATTCTGATGAGTGTTGATTTGCTGTTTTTGTTGCTTTTGCCGTTCTTGTTCTCTGTTCCTTTACTTCGACTACTAGTTTTACTTAACGAATTCATTGGAAATTGGCCTAATTTCTATGTAGTTGGCATCTGGTTTATGGTATGGCATTCTTTGATTTTATTTGGCAAAAAAGGTTAAACTAATGACTTGTAGTTCTTTCTATCCATTCCATTCTTTTGTTCGCTTGCCAATGGCGCTAAGACAATGCGTCGTCGTCGTCCGACGCCGACAAAGAAATTACCAAAGACAATGATGTTAAATGCTTTGAAATGGAAGCATAAAAAATCACACCTTTTTGCCTTTTTGATGTTAGATCGTTTCGTTAAGGTTCATCATGCGAATGGTAACATTCTTTGTGATTTTCTTATTTGGCTGTGAATAATTGTGTTTGTGAATAGAGGCTGATTGTTGTAAGGTGTTGCGAACAAGATTTTATTTATGAGATTATAATTTGATTTGTATTAGAACTTTTATGTATTTATGTTGATTTAGAGTTCTAGCACATACTTAGCGCTCCCCCTAAAAAATTACCAGCTTTCAGCTATTCTGGTCCTTGAAAATAGTTTTAATTTCGTGTCTTTGAAAACATATTTAACACTAGAACGCCGAAGGCTGTCATTTTGACCGCTTTCCAATTTCAAGTACAAAAGCAACTGTGCATTTAATGGAGGAGTAGTTGACCTTTAAATTGATACCATTTATATTGTCGTATGTACTCGGATGTGGGAATTACACTTACATATTTACAGGTTCTTACGTATTCAGATATTATTTAGAAACACATTACCACACTAGAGGGCGGAAATATAGCGCTGATCGCTTTGAAATTTTCCATGAGGATCCAGGTATGGTCAAGGACAACGTCTTAAAAACTTATGTTTCTTGTGTTTTTTTCGATTCAATCTATAGGCCAAAATTAAAAGCCGAACATCACAACACAACCCAGGGTGAAGGGTGCAAATATCACGAAATATTACCCAGGCTCGGAATAAAAATCCGCAAAAAGATAGAATTCTGTGGTAGTTGTGTAGGGTATCGTATGGTCGCCCCCGTCAGGGTATTATAGCATTGTGCAGCCCCAAGAGTTTGTAACGCCGCGAAATATTGGTCCTAGACCGATCGTCATATCTCGACTAGCTGAGTCGATCTAGACATGTGTGTCCGTCCGTCCGTCCGTCCGGCTGTCCATTATATTTTGTAAACACGATACCGGCCACAGTTATGGACCAATCTTCACGAAATTTTGCATGTAGGATGGGTTCTGGCCAATGAAGACCCCTATTGTTTTTGGTAAAGATCGGTTAATATCTAGGGGATGAAATGGACCAAATACTTAATTTTTATCGGTTTTTGTGGTCGCTCTAGAAGCCGCAATTATGACCCAATCATCGCGAATTTTTACATAGAGAAGGGGATCGGGCCAAAGAATAAGCATGCCTGTTTTGATAAGGATCGGTCAATATTTAGCGGGTCAAATTGACCCTGACTTTTGTGTGAAAAATTACAAAATGTGTATTCTATTGCGTATATATTTACCCCTGAAGGACACAGACCCGAAAAGTTTTTGGTATATCCAAGGGCAGTGGTTGACCTTTAAAATGATACCAACTATATGGTCGTATGTACTCAGATGTGAGAGTTACACCTAAATATTTACAGGTGCTTATGTATTCAGATATTATTTAGTAACCCTTTACCACACTAGAAGGCAGAAATATAGCGCTGGTTGCTTTAAAATGTTCCATGAAGTTCCAGTTATGGTCAAGGATAACGTCTAAAATTTTCGGCGACGATCAGATAATTATATTGTGATGAAGTGGATCGAAAACTTAATTTTTTGTGTTTTTCGAGTCGATCTATAGGCTCCAATGGGAATAAGAAGATCACAACACAAGGGAATGGAATCTGGACAAGTAATGAGAAAGGCTGTACTGAACATTAGTAATAATTGTCGGTCCCTAGTTGGTCCAGATGGTTCAAATATCGCGAAATTTTGCCCAAGCTCAGAATATAGATCCACATAAAATTAGTTTTTCGTGGAAGTTGTGTTGGGTATCATATGGTCGGCCCCGTCCGACTATACGGCTCCGCTCACTGGTTATAATTGCGTAATGTTTAATTCACAAATAAAAGGCATTACAATACGATTTATTATTCATATGGTAATAAAAACGAAAAGTGTTGTATTTTGAAAATATTGTGTTAAATGACGTTTATTGCCGAAATGACGTCGGTCAAAAAATATCAGTTCTAACGAAAACATAACATAAATTTATTTAATGTTCTTATATTAATATTTAACCTTAAAATTCATGTAAAGAACAGTATTCCCTACAAATTAATACTTTGTTGCATATCCATTGTTGCGTATCACTGCTTCACAGCGACGTCTCATTGAATTGACTAATTTTTGCATCTTTCGCATGGAATTTTTAGCCAGGCTCCTTGAATTACACTCCATAGCTCATTATTATTCTTAGGTTTAGCTATGGCCACCTTCTTCTTGATATCGCACCACAAATTTTCAATTGGATTTCGATCCGGTGACTGCGCGGGCCATTCCATTAGCTCTATATTATTGTCCTGAAACCACCGTTTTGCTTGTCGGCTGGAATGCTTCGGATCATTGTCCTGTTGAAATGTCCATTTTAAAGGCATTTCATATTCCGCATATGGAAGCATAATATTTTGCAGTATTTCAATATATTGAGTGGCATCCATAGTATTTTTAACCCTATATATTGGCCCTACTCCGAAGTACGAGAACATGCCCAATCCATCACATTTGATCCACCATGTTTAACCGTTTTGTTTGTATATCGGGGATCATATTCTTTATTTTATACTGTCGGGATTCAGTACCACCATATAAAATAATTTTGGACTCATCAGACCATAGTATGTTTCTCCAGTTTTCAAGCAGCCATTCAATATGTGTTTTTGCAAAACGCAATCGCTTTGTGGTGTGTGTGTGTTTTTTTTTTCAAAAGTGGCACCTTTCATGGATTCCGCGCATACAGGCTGCTTTCGCGTAATACTCTGCGAACAGTTTCTACACTTACAGATGGACAAATACTGTCTCTTATTTCTGTGGCAGGCACTGACGGATTTTTAGTACTAGCGTTTTTTTATAATCCGTCTGGTTTTTTCTGACGCTACAGACTTTCTACCTCTGGTTTCAATTTTGTCTTTATATATTATTGCGTTTCTGATCATTTTGGCAGAACAATTCAACAAATTCTGTACTTCTTTGTACGTTTTTCCTTCCGATATTAATTTTTTTTTATTAAACGCCGGGTATCTTCACCGCTGTGCTTTCCTCTGCCCCCTTTCCAAGAAAAAGAAATAGTTTTATTTAAAAAAAAACACAACAAATTGCAAATTTTCTTACTTTTTAATTCGATTGATTAAGAAAATCTATAGATTTTATTAATTTTTTTCTGATTTTTATAACTTGCTGCTATTTTTTTTTTTTTTTTTTTTTTTTTGACTGCACCAATATGTCGACGTGCAAGTACTAAACCAAAATTTTTACTGATTTTATTTTGCACTCACATTCTATAACGGTTAATACAGTAATGGAATTATTAATAAGTCCACATAAGGAAAACATGCAAGAAACATTGAAGATAGGGTGCACTGCTTTTATTTTGACCGCAACTGTATACTGATGCCAGGTAAATGTTACCACTTCCTTGTTTCAGTGCAGTGGCGTCCGATGTTGACAACTTTGTAGAAAGCATACATTTTTGTTCTCGACCGAAAGCCCGTATTTGCATAGAAGAGTTGTTAATTTATATGGTCTTGCCCAGAGACCATTTTTTAATTGTCCGAGGTTCCTGGATCCGATCCGATGTGTATTTTACCTTTTATTATTTTTTCTATCAGGGCCAGTCTCGCCGTCTCGCTCCGATGGAGGTTAATCTGGATGACTTCTATCAGTTGTCCTCCAGTAAACGGTCTCCTTGGGAGTCCGTGATCTTCCCCTCGGCTCCCTCAATTTTGTTGCTGGATGTTTCCCCTCGCTGTTCCTTGTGGCTTCACTGTCTCCACTCCTTGCGCCTTGCCCTTGGTCTTAGCCTGACTTGCCATTGAGGACCTGTCCAAGCCTAACACAAGGAGAGTCCATTTCTCGTTCTCCTCCTTCACACTTCTTCACCAGCAGTGACTTGTTCTGCAAGCCTCTGACAAAGACTGAAGCCATTTGTAATTGAGGAATGTCTTTTCCTCACCAGCATGAGTTTAACGGTTCCATCTATAGGTCCAATCCTTGCCACTAGTTTCCTCAGTGCTTCTATGCTATTTGGTGATTCGAATTAGGTAGTCCCCTTTGAAAACGCGGCTATCCAAGTCAATGGAGTCGCCTCCTTGATGTAGGTGATCCATGACCTTGTTGTTGACAATATTGAAAACCTTCTTATGGCTCTCCTTTTTTAACTTATCGGACGCACTATTTCCGTCGATCGCTGCATGGCAGAGCTCGCCTCGATAGCGCTTTCTGGCAACCTTCGCATAAGACGGCGGCTCCTTACCATCTGTTGCTGTCCTCTTCCTCTTTCCCAAATACCGGTTGATCCTTTTAGGATGCCGGTCTTTGCGGAATATTCCGACTCAGCACTCGTCTTTCTGATATCAGAGCCAGCTTCGACTACCTTCGTCAGTGGATTCTCGTGGCAGTCTCCTTTGACGTTGGTTTGACTCTGTTTTCTCTTATTATCGGTTGACGGGAAGCTCCTTTTCTTTTTGGCAGATTTGAAAGTCGTCTGGAAGTAGAGGTAAAGTCAGGCTTTTCCTTTTGAGCCCATGTCTGCTTCTCGCACTTTTTGTTCATCCGGTTCATTCTGGGCAACTTCCGCCTTTGTGCACCAGACAAATGTTTCTTCCTATTTGTGAGTTTGGCGATATCTTTACTCACCTCCTCTATCATCTTGTCAGCCTCTTCTATCTTCCGGTTCTCCAAGACGATTATATTTGTCTGATTTTCAAGTTCAGACTCAGAATTCGAAGTTGAGTCCCCTCCTGTTTCTGAAGGTTCCATCTTAATAGCTAATTTCGGTCCGCGGGGACCAGAAGCCCCGAAGATGGGTGATCAAACTATTCCATTACATCCTGCATACACTGGTTGTAATAGATTAGTATGATCATACACCCACCCAAAAAAAACCCAATCACACCTATAGGACTAAAAAAAAATATTTTTTAAAAATCCTCGCCGATTGATCCTTTGAAAAAAAATTTAGTCTATCCATGCCCATAGCACTACTGGGCTTGAAGAAATCCTCGACTTTAGCTCCGTATGTGATAGAATTTTTTTAATCCAATCTTGTCCGCATTAATGTGGTATTTTATCGTCCCCTTATATTTATTTAATATTTCTGTTAGAGCATGCCACCAACATCAAACACAAACCATTTATTTAATTTCTTTTTCAGCATTTTCATAATCTGCATTGACTGAATTGAATAAAAGTGGACTTATTTAAAACTCCATTTTTCAACTGGCATTCAAATAAAACATCTGATTTGAATGAATAAATAAATGAAATGGAATGCAATGCAATGGCATAAAGTTTACCATGTACGTACATAAATTATTTGCCACAGGTGGCAAAAGAATACACTGCAGAATATCAACAACAACAACCACAAAATATTAACAAAAAATTCTGTGAATAAATCCGAGTATGAAAAAAAGAAAAATAAAAATATAAAATAATCTATTGTTCCTATTTGGATACAATTGAAACGACAAGTGTTCAAAGTTGAGAATTTTCCCAAAGCTGCTCTACCCACCGCTGACTGGAAGACCAGCATATTTTTTTGCAATTATGTTGGGTGTGAGTATATAGGTGTGTGTGTGTGCGTATGTATGTGGTTGAATTCCAACATGTTCCCGTTTTTCATTGAATTTCAATAATTTTTTCTTCACCTTTTTTGTAGAGGCATGCTGGCTGGCTGCCTGACCGGCCATTGGAAGAGAAAAACCTTTTTATTTATTTTTCTTTCTTTTGATGAAGTATAACAAAAACAAAATAAATCTACTTCAGTCAACAACAATTGTATGCAAAATTTTTATAAAATTCACAGCACTAGCAACAACAAGAAAAACATAAAACCGACATAAGCCTCATTCAAATGCAATTTTTCAATGAATGACAGAGGGTAACTACAATAGGGGGTAAATGGAAGGAAGCAGCAGCAATCGCAAACAGTTGACAATAGCAAAAAAACGAAAAAAAATGAAACAAAAACCAGGAACAACTTTTCTTTGGCATCCTTTCCTTCATTTAGTTTTTTTTTTGCAGTGACATGCTGTGTCTGTGTGAGTGTGCGTGTATCTCTGTGTGGTCGTTTGCATTTCAGGCTATTTTAAATATGGCTATAATCCTGCAGGTGGTCAACAGTTAATAACAACAATAAAACACCTTCAGCATTCGACAATACGACATTTACAACAATGACAACATTTCAAATCCGGATATTTGCATTTTTCAATGGGAACCCAGTTTGGTCAGGTTAACAATTATTTGTTGAAGGGGACCCATCACGATATTGATGCCTCAGCGATGTATTTTCAATGGAGAGAGATGTGTTTTCCCATTGGTATTGATATTTAGCAGAACCGGGGTGCACCTTTTTCGCAAAGCAGTGAAGAGAACCCCTGCTTTTTGCCTTTTAAAAAAATATTATTTAAAAAATCCACGACTATTGGCCTTTTAAAAAAATATTATTTAAAAAATCCACGCCTATTGGCCTTTTAAAAAAATATTATTTAAAAAATCCACGCCTATTGGCCTTTTAAAAAAATATTATTTAAAAAATCCACGCCTATTGGCCTTTTAAAAAAATATTATTTAAAAAATCCACGCCTATTGGCCTTTTAAAAAAATATTATTTAAAAAATCCACGCCTATTGGCCTTTTAAAAAAATATTATTTAAAAAATCCACGCCTATTGGCCTTTTAAAAAATTATTATTTAAAAAATCCACGCCTATTGGCCTTTTAAAAAAATATTATTTAAAAAATCCACGCCTATTGGCCTTTTAAAAAAATATTATTTAAAAAATCCACGCCTATTGGCCTTTTAAAAAAATATTATTTAAAAAATCCACGCCTATTGGCCTTTTAAAAAAATATTATTTAAAAAATCCACGCCTATTGGCCTTTTAAAAAAATATTATTTAAAAAATCCACGCCTATTGGCCTTTTAAAAAAATATTATTTAAAAAATCCACGCATATTGGCCTTTTAAAAAAATATTATTTAAAAAATCCACGCATATTGGTCATCGATGCCTTGAGAAAATATTATTTAAAAAATCCACGCCTATTGGTCTTTTAAAAAAATATTATTTAAAAAATCCACGCCTATTGGCCTTTTAAAAAAATATTATTTAAAAAATCCACGCCTATTGGACTTTTAAAAAAATATTATTTAAAAAATCCACGCATATTGGCCTTTTAAAAAAATATTATTTAAAAAATCCACGCCTAATGGTATTTTGAAGAAATATAATTTAAAAAATCCACGCCTATTGGTCTTTTGAAAAAATATTATTTAAAAAATCCACGCCTATTGGTCTTTTGAAAAAAATATTTTTTTGGCCTTTTGAAAAAATATTTTTTAAAAAATTCACTCCTTTTGGTTCTCTGAAAAAATATTATTTTAAAAATCCACGCCTATTGGTCTTTTGAAAAAATATTATTTAAAAAAATTCACGCCTAAAAAAAAAATATTATTTAAAAAAACCACGCCGTTTTTGGTTCTCTGAAAAAATATTATTTAAAAAATCCACGCCTATTGGTCTTTTGAAAAAAAAATATTATTTAAAAAATCCACGCCTATTGGTCTTTTGAAAAAATATTTTTTAAAAAATTCACTCCTTTTGTGTGATAATTTGAGGAGTCCGAGGAATAAAACACCAACCAACGGTTAATCGTAGAGGAATAAGTTTTATTTATAAGTATTGTAAAACTGACTTCGACTGACTTCAAAAACCAACTAACCGAAAAACATAAATGTGTGTATATAATTTTTCTTTCTTCAATGCATACATAATGCAAAGCCTTCTATGTTAAATATGTAAATATTCAATTACAGTAGAAATGTACAAAGTATTGTTTTGCCATTTTCAACACTTCCCCTCAAAAAATACTTAATACATTTTTAATTATTTACTTTAACTAATCCTAACATTACTACACATTTATTGTGATTCGTCTTCGCCAAACATTTTGTTAAGACATCTGCAGGCATCTCTTCGGTAGGTAAATATTTTACTTCTATAACGTTCTCCATGACATTCTGCCTTACGAAGTGATGTCTGACGTCCATGTGCTTAGTTCTGTTGTGGAATACTGGATTCTTACTTAACAATCCTGCTCCCTGATTGTCATTGAAAATTGTTGTAGTATTCTGTTCTCCAAGTACCTCCGTCAAAAATCTTCTGACATAAATAGCTTCTTTAGTGCAATCGGAGAGCGACATATATTCTGCTTCGGTACTTGACATTGCTACAGTTCTTTGCTTTCGGGAATCCCAACTTACTGCTGCATTTGCCAATTTGAATGCATATCCCGTATACGATCTTCGGTCATCAATATTTGACCCCCAGTCTGCATCTGCGTATCCCACAAGAGATTCATTTCTTCCTTTAAATTTCAATGCATAATTTGCTGTCCCTTTTAGATAACGTAGAACTCTTTTTCCAGCGACCCAGTGTTCTTTTCCATAATTCGTGTTGTATTGACTCAGAACA
>NW_026877398.1:0-217044 GCF_032173495.1 Musca vetustissima | reverse complement strand
GCATTTTTTTTTCAAGGCCTATCAAAGGCGTGGATTTTTTAAAGAATATTTTTTCAAGGCCTATCAAAGGCGTGGATTTTTTAAAGAATATTTTTTCAAGGCCTATCAAAGGCGTGGATTTTTTAAAGAATATTTTTTCAAGGCCTATCAAAGGCGTGGATTTTTTAAAGAATATTTTTTCAAGGCCTATCAAAGGCGTGGATTTTTTAAAGAATATTTTTTCAAGGCCTATCAAAGGCGTGGATTTTTTAAAGAATATATTTTCAAGGCCGTGGATTTCGTGAAGAATATTTTTTCAAGGCGTGGATTTCGTGAAGAATATTTTTTCAAGGTGTGGTTTTGTAAATAATATTTTTTCAAGGCGTGGATTTCGTGAAGAATATTTTTTCAAGGCCTGGATTTTGTGAAGAATATTTTTTCAAGGCCTGGATTTTGTAAAGAATATTTTTTCAAGCCGTGGTTTTGTAAATAATATTTTTTCAAGGCGTGGATTTTGTGAAGAATATTTCTTTCAGGGCGTGGATTTTGTGAAGAATATTTTTTCAGGGCGTGGATTTCGTGAAGAATATTTTTTCAGGGCGTGGATTTTGTGAAGAATATTTTTTCAGGGCGTGGATTTTGTGAAAAATAATTTTTAAGGCGTGGATTTTGTGAAGATATTTTTTTCAAGGCCTGGATTTTGTGAAGAATATTTTTTCTAGGCGTGGATTTCGTGAAGAATATTTTTTTAAGGCGTGGATTTCGTGAAGAATATTTTGTCAAGGAAGAATGATTTTCCACAGGCGTAGATTTCTGAAAAAAAATATTTTTTAAGGCCTATCATTTGGCCTCTTATTTGATCGCATGTCACATTTTGTGGAACATTTCCAGAAATAATAAAACAATTTCCTTTGGTTGTAGCTTTTATTACCATCAAATTGTAACCTCAAATTTGTAATCGGCCCAATCTAATATCATTGATATCTACATGTTAAAACATTTGTTGTTTTGTTTTTGTTTTATTAGACACCTGTTGTATATCGATTTAGATGTCTCAATATTGTCGCATATAAAAAAGTGAAAAAAAAAACGTTTGCAATATTTTTCTTGCCTTAATTGGCGAAGGAGTGTGCCCCCTATTCTTACAATCATTTGGATAACACTTAAGATAACCTTATCGTATAACCTTATTATAGTCATTAAATGTTGATATTATTATTAACCGAATTTTTTTTGCTCGGCTCTCATAGATGCCAAATAGAATGCATCGTGATTGGACAACGTTTGCAGGGAATGGAAAGATTGAGAAAAGACCTAATAAATTCACTTAAGAAGCCCCAACACTTGAGGGAAAATATATAACAAATATTTATTGTGACTGAAAATAAAAAAAATATTTTTTTTTATTACAACCATGTGAAATAATAGCCATGAATTTGCAAAAAATAAATAAAATAGAGCAACTTGTGTCGATTTTTTGTTGTAAAATAAATTAGATTATTTGTGATAGGCAAGTGTTAATTTTTTTTTTGTTATTGACATTGAATTTGTTTTGAAGTATTTTAATTAAGAAAAAATTGTTATTTTTGAAAATAAATTTAATAGCCCCCTATTTATTAAAAAAAAATTTTTTGAAATATATATTTCTTCCTATTTTAATTGAAAATTGTCTCAAAACAATAACATTAATTTTACTTACAAATTAAGAAAACTAAAATGAATACAATGAAACAAAATGCCAATAAATTAAATTATTTATTTTCTGAGAATTGTTTGCATTTCATTTGTGTGCCTTCAAGCCACATCGAACCACCCCATTCCTCTCATCCTGTGACAATATGCAAAAAATGTCTAATTGTATTATTTATTTCTATTTACTTAACAAAAAGACAGATTTAAGTAAACACAAGCTATGGAGGAAGGCGACGAAGGGGATACCGCAGATTTCACTATTTTGTATTGAGTAGCAAAAACAGACGATAATATGATTTGATTTACAGAAAATACACAGAGAGAAAAATTCTGAGGTTTACGAAATTAAAACAAAATCATTATTAAAACTGCGGATTTATTTATACAATAATGCGGCCATATTTTTTTAGAAATTAAATTAAAAAAATATATCGGCTATTATTTTCAATAATTTTTTTCAGTGTATTTGTTTAGCGTACGTATAACAATCAAACATAATAACCAATATTCATCAATTATGGTTGAAATTACTTCTAGGTATTTAAAAAACATACATACACACATACAAAATTTGACCAATTGCAAGAACTATAACAACAACTGTTGGCCTTGGGCATTTTTAGTGGTTAAAACTTTCCAAAATGTTTTACTACACTACAGTTAATAATACAAATTCTAAAACTAAAAATAAATATGCTATAATTGTTTTAGAATGCTATAATTTTTTTAGAATGTTATAATTTTTTTAGAAATAATAATTTTTATCAGAGACATGGACTTTTAAAAAGTATTTTTCAAGGTCTGTCAAAGGCTTGGCATTAAAAAAAGGATATTTTTCAAGGCCTATGAAAGGCGTGGATTTTTTAAAGAATATCAGAGTTTTGAGTTTTAAAAAATATTTTTTCAAAGAACAAACAAAAAAAAATTTTTTTTTGGATAGA
The DNA here is from genome assembly GCF_032173495.1 of Musca vetustissima. Classification (NCBI taxonomy): domain Eukaryota; kingdom Metazoa; phylum Arthropoda; class Insecta; order Diptera; family Muscidae; genus Musca; species Musca vetustissima. The sequence continues at coordinate 214,432 of NW_026877398.1, read as the reverse complement.
TTTTTTTAAAAATAATTTTTTTCAAGGACTACAAAATAGGTGTTTTTTAACAATAATTTTTTCAATTCAGATTTAGATATAGCTCCCGTATATAGTTTCGTCCGACTTGAGGTAAATGAAGCACAAAAGTCCCTATATATCTTTCGATTTGCACGAAATTTGGCACAGCGTAATGAATTAGGTCTAGAATGATGTGTGTTAAGTTTCCTGAAAATCGGTTCAGATTAAGATATAGCTCCCATAAATATATTTTATTCCCATTTAATGTAAATGGTGCACTAAAGTCCCTATATATATTTCGATTTGCATGAAATTTGGCATTAAGTTCTGAATTAGGACAAGAATGATGATATGTGTTAAGTTTCCTGAAAATTGGTTCAGATTTAGATAAAGCTCTCGTATATATTTTCGTCCGATTTAATGTAAATGGTGCACCAAAGTCCCTATATATATTTCGTTTTGCACAAAATTTGGCACAGTGTAATGAATGAAGTCTACAATGATGTGTGTTAAGTTTCGTAAAAATCGGTTTAGATTTAGATGTAGCTCCCGTATATAGTTTCGTCCGATTTAAGGTAAATGGGGCACCAAAGGCCCTATATATCGCTCGATTTGCACAAAATTTGGCACAGCGTAATGAATTAAGTCTACAATGATGTGTGTTAAATTTCCTAAAAATCGGTTCAGATTTAGATATAGCTCCCGTATATAGTTTCGTCCGATTTAAGGTATATGGGGCACCAAAGACCCTATATATCTTTCGATTTGCATGAAATTTGGCATTAAGTTCTGAATTAGGACAAGAATGATGTGTGTTAAGTTTCCTGAAAATCGGTTTAGATTTTGATATAGCTCCCATACATAGTTTTGTCCGATTTTTTGTAAATGGTACACCAACGTCCCTATATATCTCCCTATTTGCACGAAATTTGGCACAGCGTAATGAATTAGGTCTAGAATGATGTGTGTTAAGTGTCCTGAAAATCGGTTCAGATTTAGATATAGCTCCTATATATATTTTCGTCCGATTTAATGTAAATGGTGCACCAAAGTCCCTATATATCATTCGATTAACACGAAATTTAGGACAGCGTAATGAATTAGGTCTAGAATAACGTGTGCTAAGTTTCGTAAAAATCGATTTAGATTTAGATATAGCCCCTATATATATTTTCGTGCGATTTAATGTAAATGGTGCATCAAAGTCCCTATATATATTTCGATTTCCACTAAATTTGGCACAGCGTAATGAATTAGGTCTAGAATGATGTGTGTTAAGTATCCTAAAAATCGGTTCAGATTTAGATATAGCTCCCATATATATTTTCGTCCGATTTTATGTAAACGGTGCACCAAAGTCCCTCTATACCTTTCGATTAACACGAAATTTAGGGCAGCATAATGAATTAGGTCTAGAATAACGTGTGCTAAGTTTCGTAAAAATCGGTTTAGATATTGCTCCCATATATATTTTCGTCCGATTTTATGTAAATGCTGCACCAAAGTCCCTCTATAAATTTCGATTTGCACGAAATTTGGCACAGCGTAATGAATTAAGTCTAGAATGATATGTGTTAAGTTTCGTGAAAATCGGTTCAGATTTAGATATAGCTCTCATATATATTTTCGTCCGATTTAGTGTAAATGGTGCACCAAAGTCCCTATATATCAATCGATTAACACGAAATTTAGGACAGCGTAATGAATTAGGTCTAGAATAACGTGTGCTAAGTTTCGTAAAAATCGGTTTAGATTTAGATTTAGAAGTCGTAAATTTTTGGAAGACTATTTTAAAAAACTATTAAAGTCGCGGATTTTTTAAAGAGTTTTTGTTGAGGTCTTTTGAAAGCTTGGAGATTATATATTCTTTTTTTCATTTCTTATTAATGCGTGAAGAAAATGTATTGTCAAGACCTTCTAAAGCCGTAAAATTTTCAAAATATATATATTTTATCAAAACTTTCAAACATTAGGACTTTTAAAAATAAATATTTCCCTACTACTAAAGGCTAGGACTTTCCATTTTTTTTTCAAAAACTATCAAAAGTGTGGATTAATTTCTTTTATTTTTTATTGAAAATAACATTAATTTTGTCCCCCACTGTTGATTACATTTAACGCTAGAATACATACGTGACATATTGACAGGTTTTTCTTTTTATTAGTGGCATTATTTGTTGTTGTTTTGTTTTTTCTATTATCACAAATCGAAGACACCTTGGGGTCTATTATGTTTTTCCTCTACAATGTTGTTTTTTATTTATTTGTATTTCATTGATAAGTAGACGGATGGACATGGCAGAAGTGTGGCGGCAAATAGAACAACAATTTCTAATGCTCATACGCTCTTGTGACCGAATTGTGGCGGTATAATATTCAATTTATAAAACAAAAAATTCAAACATGCCGATTTTTTTTCAATTTTTGGGGGAAGAGATATATTTTCCGTTCTATATTATTATAGAGGAATATAAAAAACAATTTTGTTTCTATTTATTTTGCAAATTTTGTATTTAAATTGTATTGAAAGTGTGACCTTCCTTGTTTGCGTTTAGTCACTTGTAAAAACAATGAATGCAATTTTCATTTTCGCCAAGAATGAAAGAAAGAGACATTACAAATGAAAATATATACACAAAAATATATTTATATTATACACACAGTCATCATAATAATAAGGATTTTTTAAAAATACACAATTTTATTGTATCATAAAAAAATATTTTTTTTTTAATTTTTTTGCAATAACTTGATCATGTGGAATATTTCGTTTTTGTTCTTGTTTGTTTTGTTTTTATTATTATTTTTTATTTTTATTTTTTGCATGCCGCCACCACCTTCATACCATTGAATGGGGACAGTCGAAAAAAAATCATTTCTGAAGAAGTGAGAGTCCGAAAAAATTGGCAATTCTCGTGCTTGTGAGAGAGATAGCGACCTGCGGTGGGAGCAAGAAACCTGTTGCGATCGGTAAGTGGCAGCTAATAGACAACAGAAATCAAGAGTAACGTGAGAAACCAAACAAAGCAGCACGTGCATGCGTCACTATGGTGGGACCACCACTAACACGAGCGATATTAGCCACCAGTTAGGTAGCCAAACAGACAGAGCGACATTCACGCAATAATTTGATCACTTTTCAAAAAAACAAAAAATCATTTTAGATACTTTGTGTTGGGGATTTTTTGTTGTTGTTTTTGGGTTTCTTTCAAAATAACCAAAAAACATAAAATTTTAAATTTATTGGCAAACTATGGGTATATTAGAGCGCCAAATGTAGTGTGACAAAAGTGACTATGTCCAACTGAGAAATAAAAGCGAATAAAGTTTGTATTAATTTTTTGAGATTTCTTTTTACAAAACTGGACTTAACCAGTTTCTTTATTCAAATGACACAATATTGTTAATGAAAGCAAATTGTTGTATTCTTTTCCTTATATAAAATAAATTTTGTACAGTCTATTTTTAAACAGAAATATATATGTGTATACGCACATGTATGTGGCTACAAAATGATATTGCAAATAAATATTAAATGTTAAGTCACCATTTAATTTTTGTTATTGTTTATTTTTTTTAATGATTATGAAAGTTTGAGAACATGTTCTAACCAGGTTGGTGCCTTTATTGGCAGTAAACGTTTTATATCCATCATATTAGTTAAAAGTAAATTTTAGAATTTTTTTGGTGGAACATTTTATGGGAATAAAACTTATGGCCATAAATCAACTAATTTTCTTCCACTATATCCATAGTTTCAGGCGGATAAAAATTGCATACAGAAGGATATTAGCCACCTGCAAGCGAGAATATTTTTCAGGGACTAGCGTGATTTTTGTTTAAGCGTTTTATCGATGCCTATCAATATATTTCAAAGGACTATCATAGTTTTGATTTTGTAAAACATATTTTTTAAAGAACAATCAGAGGCCTAGATTAAAAAATACAATATTTTAGATAGTTTTTATTTTAAATTTAAATTGAAAAGTTGTTTCTTTAATTCACAGTCTCGTCCTGATAAAATATCGACCTTCCGATCCTTAAAAAATATATTCTGGAGGGACCAGAAAAACCGAAAGAAATTAAGCATTTGGTTCATTTCGTCTCCTAAATATTAACTTATCTTTACCAATAGGGATCTTCATTGCCCAGAACCCATCCTACATGCAAAATTTTATGAAGATTGGTCAATAACTGCGGCCTATATTGTATTTAAAAATTATAATGGACAGACGGACGGACACACATGTCTAGATCGATTCCGCTAGTTACAAACTCTTGGGGTTGCACAAAGCTATAATACCCTGACATCATAGTTGTGTAGGGTATAAACATTTCAATTTGCAGGTCTTTAGAAATATTCTTATTACAAAATATATTTTTTAAATTTGCTGGAGTTTAAAAACATCGCCATTTTAAGAAAATCGACTGTTTGGCGACCTTAAAAAATCCACAATCTGCGGTTCTTCAAATTTGTCTAAAATCATAATTTGGATTTAGGCTTAAAAAATTTTGTTTTGGCTTAAAAATATTCTTAAAAAATATCACCATAAAAAAATATTCGATCCCTTGGTCTCTAAAAATATGATTTAAGAAATCCACCCTATACCGAAAATGGAATTCGTCATTAATAGAAGGGGGCTATATAAACAAATTGAACTACATTGAACTTTTTCTGTAAATACGTTTTTCTTACCCACCAAGAATCCAGAATGACAAATTATTATTTCAGTTGGAAAATGGGTCAAAGACCATGAAAGTATCTAAATTTGGGCGGGACCTTCTTTTGGGAGATACACAAAACATCGACAATTTTCTGCAAATATGTTTTCTTGCATTGCTTGTACTTATATCGGTATGAAAAAGTACAAAGGTACTTATTTTGGTACGAAATGACGCATTTCAAATTATTCATGATGATGTGTTATTTTTGGATTAATTTTTCAAGAATTCGATTTTTTTTATTTTTGGTGCCTTTTTGGTCTTTTAGTCTATCTCTACGGAGTTCCCGTCATGTATAGACTCTAATATCGATTCTGTTTTCAAATTTCTAACTTATACCATAGACAGACGACAGCCTTAATTTGCATTAAAAAGTTCTTAATTTGAATTAATATTTACCCCTGACCGACGAGAAGTTCTGCATTTACGAAACAGTTTTTTGCTTCAAAACAATTGTTTGTCTGTGTGTAGTATGAAATTTTTTTACATTTGTTTTGATATTTTTCGGGATTACATCTTTAGGAAATAGATACATGACATAAAGGAGGAATAGCAACTATGATCTTAGGAAAGCAGCTCCCAATTCAAAAAATGGTTGAAATTTGCCTTCATTTCTTATTTTTATTTTCATAAATATGAATAAATTTGACAAGAAACAATTAATTTTCGACAGCATTGCCATATTGAAATTGCCTAATTCAGTATAAATTCAGTTTGATTTTGTGCATTAACAACACATAAAAATGAGGATAATGTACAAGTTAATTTGAATTAAGGCTGTTAATGCAAATTAAGGTTGTCGTCTGTCTAGGCTATTAGTTACGATTTTTTTAATTAACGTACCTTTTTGCCCTACCTTACGGTTTGTGTGTGTTTTCATTTTGTATAATGTTAGTACCAGAGATGGTCCGTCAGACACAGTGACGTAAATGACCTACATATCCGACGTATAATACATACGTCAGAAACGTCGCAAACCCACTCAAAACCATTAGGTTTTTGACAAAATAGCTGTTTCCTTTAATAAATTATCAAATTACATATGCTTTACTTAAATCCATATCAAATTTCAAAATTTCATCTCCAAAAAGTTTGGAATTGTTTATCAGTTCCAGTAAGGAATAGTCAGATATATATAAAAATGATATATATTCTACAAAATACCTATATATGGTAATGATATTCAAATAAATAACGTTTACTACATTTATTACATTTTATACAGGTATATGACGTTTTCGACGTTTACAGCTTTTTGACAGTCGAAAACCTAAAAATTCGTCGCACGGACCATCCCTGGTTAGTACTACAAAAGGGCCTGAAATGTCTATTTTTCTTTTCTTTTGATTTGTACTTATTTTTGTACGAAAACCTACGAATTCACATATTATATTTATTAAGGGGACCCCCCCCCCCATTCTCGGTGTCAAAATTTTTGTTGATATAATTCGAATCTACACTGATTAAGGAATGTCTCTACAAAATTTCAAGTGAAAATCTCAAGAAGTCTTGAAGATATATCCGATTTATTGTATCAGCATTAAGTGACGGCTAAAGGGCTTCTCAAACTTTAAACGCGTTTTACTCTAAACATTTTTTAGTGAATGGCGGGCACGATAACTCAAAAACCAATAATCCAATCGGTTCCAAATTTTGCAGCGTTTCTCTGAGAGTGTATAGCTCTCGTATGAATCGCCAATCGGTGAAGATCTTCCTTATTTTTTAACATGGTTTTTGGTAAAAAATCGGCGATTTTCCAAAAAAAAATTTTCAAAGGTCCACCATTTTGTTAATTTTAGAGCGAAGTCAATAATCCTAGTTCATACGAGAGCCAGACATGTCCTCTTTCTAACACAGTTGGAATTTTCGGATTCCGATGTTCCAGTGAGGAGTTATCATGCCCGCCATCGAAAATGTGGACTTTTCTTTGCACCCAAAAAACAACAACAAATTTTTGTAAATTATTTTTCTTCCTTTTTAAATCTTCAAATATATATGTGCCAAGTTACAAACCTTAACAAGCATTGGTATTCATTTACCAGCCCATTTAAAATCTTAAAAATAAAAAATGGAGAGGGGGGGGGGGGGGGGTTTCCCTTAAGTGTTATTCTTTACACATTTTTTAAAAGTCTAGCTTAGATATTAGAGTTATGTTTATGATGCACATTCTAATCTAAGTACTTAGTACCAGCGGTACATTATTTAGTACCTTTTTACCATTTTATATTTTATTATAATATTATAGGGGATACTACGGAAATTTTATTAATAGTTATTAATGATTGTGCATGCGTCAATTCATTTCATTTCATTTGCTTGCATTTTCAGTTTAGTATCATCTTCCGGTAATAAATTGTTTTCAAATTACTCTGTTGGATATTGAAGGAAATTTGTTTGCAAGTAATGATATTTTTTTGGCAAAAAGACAAAACATATTCAAAGAATTATTACTATTTTTTTATTCCAACAACTGTTGCTAGTTCAATTTACCTATTAGGTGATTTTTTTTTAAATCATATCATAACTATAAAAAATCTTATCACTAATAATTCCACGATTGTTATATATGTTTAACAAACATGCAAATAAATCGAGATGTTATAAAGATTTATTACGATAATTATCACAACATTCCAACAATTATTGTAGTACATAAAAAGTTCACTTTTTACAAATTTGGAATTTATTTTTCTATTATTACATACATTCCCTTTAATTTAGAACTTCTCATCATGTTGTTGTTTTAATTCTCTAAAATAATTTTAATTGACATCTAATTTAGTTAGATTATTTATGTGGTATGAGAATGTGTGTGTATGTTTGTTCATTTATTATTTTATGTATGAGAGTATTTTCATTGTATTCGCAAAAGTTTGTCATTCGGTCGGTTTATTTGATTTTTTGTTTTTTTTTTTTTTTTTATATTTATTGTTGCTATCTAGGTTTTTTATTTTTGGTTCTTATTTGAGTAACAAAAAATGTTTGTTTATTTCCGGTTCTAAATTAACAAATAATTTTCGTAACGAAAATTATTAAATATCCCAGAACGAACCGAAAAAAAAACAAAAATTGTGCGTGTAAATGTCAAAACATACAATGTAGCAAAACATACATACGCAAATGAGTTTACCATTGTGGATTTGATGTACGGGCAATGGAACCTTTTCAAATATTAATTATCTGTGAGAAAAAAATATATATTCTCAAGACCTTATTTAATATTTCCTGAGAATTGCCTGAAACAAAATTTCGTCAATTTCAAGGGATATGTATTTTTTTATAAATATTTTGTCAAGGCCCATTAGAGGTGTGGGTACATAAGGAATATTTTTTCAAGGTCCATAGGAAGCAGGGATTTTTTTTAATTTTCAAGGCTCATTAGAATTTGTTAAGCGCTGTTAGGAGCACCGATTTTTTGAAAAATATTTCGTTCAAGAAGTTTCTAAAAATATTTTTTGTCAATACCAAAACATTTTTTCAAGGCCCATTAGAAGCGAGGATTTTTCGTCATATTCCAAGGTCCATTAGAACCGTGGGTATTTAAATTGATTTAAGCAAGGTCTAGCAGAAGGGTAGAAGTGTGTATTTAAAAAAAAATGTTTTCTTCGAACGTCCATAATAATATATATTGGGAAAATATTTTTTAAGGTCATTGGGATGAGTTTATATAAAAAACTTTTTATTTTACAAGGCCAGTAGAAACCAACTTTGTTAGTCTTTGTAAAAATATTTCGGCCGGACTTTTCATAACCTCCAGCAAGCAGCAGTTATTCAAATACCTATAGTCGTATTGGCTATAGGACTAAAATAATACTTAATGGAACTAGGCCTTTATATGAGAATTAGATAAAATTAGGAACCTTTTATTTTATGCGAAAAAGGTTTTTTATATCCGAAACCCGGAATATTATCAAAACCAATTCGATTGGAAAATGTGTCTAAACCATCAATTTACCTAAAATAGAGTTTATATAGGATGGGGAAAAAGAAATCCACTAGACCGGTCATTGAAAATTTCAAAAAATTTCAAAATCGGAGAAATGATCGAAGTTGACCGGCATGTTAGCTGTTGTTATATCGCCCAGGAGCTAAAAATCGACCATAACACTGTATTAAACCATTTACACAAAGCTGGATTCAAAAAGAAACTCGATGTTTGGTTGCCACACCAATTAACAGAAAAAAATAGGATGGATCGAATTTTCATCTGCGAAGCCTTGGCCAAACGCATTTTTAAACCAATGGTGACTGGAGATGACAAATGGATCACATACGATAATCCCGTGCGAAAACGATCGTGGTCAAAAAGAGGTGAAGCACCTCAAACCAGCGACGTAGCCAGCCCGGAATGAAATCCAGTATACGTTGCTGCCTCAAACGTTGGTTAAACCAGGGCTAGCGGCCAGAAAGGTTCTACTATGCGTTTAGGCATTATCTGAAAAAAGCCCAATATCAAGAAAACCAAATGCAAAATCGACGAAAAAATCATTTAAATTTTTTCTCTGTATTCTGTTTTACAAGATACAAAAATAATTCTGACGGCAGAATTCATATATTTGGAATACGAAGCGATTTAAATAATTTGGACTGTATACACAAATTAGTACTGTACACATTTTTTACCTCTTCTCTATATTAAAAAGCTCATAACTTTACCAAAAATATGAATTGTTTAGATTTTTCTTGTGATATGTGTAGTCCATAATCAGGTCTTGATATATGAAATCCAAAGAATATATATCTACTAGCAGTATATTAAAGATAAGCTCTAAAACATTTTGTTGCCTGTGGGCAAAATTGGGCCACAAAGGGTTAATGATAAAAAAATTGGTATCCGGGGAGGATTGTGAAAATAGACTACTTGAGTTTTTTGCAAATAGAGAGCAGGACTTCTATGAGGGAGACATTATGAAGTTACTTTTAAAATGGCAACAAATCTTAAAACAAAAATTTGAAAACATATTTGAATAATGGATTTTATAAAAATTGTTTTCTCAGCGCACATTTGAATGAAGCGTTGATTTTATAATAAAATAATTTTTCAAGTCCCATTATTTCTATCAATTTTATTGAAATCCGTATATTTCCTATGTCACAAAATTTCCAGTGGAAATCTGATAATTATTCCACAGAAATTTTAAATTCCCAAAAATATGAAAAAATGTTTCTGTCATTGACCTCATTAATAAAATAACTATCTTATCTTTATGTCCGGACTAATGACTCTCAGAAAATAATAAACTAACGACCAAACTGGACACAAACATTTGTTCCCCACTGTTAAATGGCTTAAACCCCCCAAACTCTCTTTTCAATCTTTAAAAAACATATTGGAAATACATAGTATTTTATTTTTGTTTCGGGAGATTAAAACAAAGCCCATCAATAACATCAACGTTTTATGTTGTGGGTGAGATTTAAAATTTTGTTTCATTCAATGTTATTATGTTTCTCTTCTTGGCATTAACAATCAATGACATAGATATTAGAGAATTAAATGGGTAGCCATCCCCCCAAAATACATGAAACACACTTTCACACAGACAACCACATGTTGATATGCTATTGCCCCATCATACCATTAACCTCTCTCTCCTTTTTCTCTTTATCAACTAAACAAATAAAAGAGACAAAATGAACACTTTTTTGAAGAGAATTTCTTGTCGACATATAAATTGATTTGAATTTGAATACTTTGTTCAACGCATTCGAATGAAAACACGTGTTTTTTTAAAGGCAAGCATAGATCATATGAAGACTACTAGATAGGTTACAAAGTGCTATGAAAAGATGAGGGGGAAACTCGGGAAAATGCATAGATATAAAAGAAAATGTTTAGACATTTTGAGGCTTATAAATATTAAAAAATAGATATTCTAATGACATTGCTTCCTACTTTGAATTGTCAATATAAAATTATTTAAATTGTATTGAAATTTTTAAAGGTATAACCTACAAATACCAAAAAAAAAAACCAAAACCGAAAAAATAATTTTCCATGCCTTCTATAAGCGTTTATTTTTTCCAAGGCCCATTATAAGCCTGCATATTATGCCTGAAATATTAAAAATTTTTGTTAGGGCTCATAACAAGAATGGGTTTTAAAAATATTTTTACAGAGCCTGATGCAAATCTTGGTTTTTTAAGTTTACAAAACATATTACGTTACATATTCTATCATAATTGAGGGCTCAGAGCTACAAACAAATACATATATCAATATTATAAGAAATGGACTTTAAATACTTTCAAAATAAACGACTTATATACCGCCAGCCTATGGGTTTCGGAGATCTTCGAAATTACACACAGGTTTATTGAGTTCATATTTGGACTGGGTCTAGGCTTTGTAGAGATAATAGGTTATACAGAGTTGGGTTCAAATCGGACATTCCATTCGCAAATGGAATATTGGAATTGTAAATATTGAAAATGTTAACCATTTGTGGGGTGAGGTACCAGAAGGTGGACAAGTGGATAAATCTGTCTCATATCGGGTCTTGATCTAGGCTTGGTAGAGATAATATGTTGTACAGAGTTTGGTTCAAATCGGACATTTCATTCGCCTAATATTTGATTTGTAACTATTTAACATGTTGACCATTTGTGGGGGAGGTGCTAGAACGAGTGGACCAATGGGTCCCATTTTCGGACATGATCTAGGATTGGTAAAGATAATAGGTTGTACAATGTTTGGTTCAAATCGGTCATTCCATTCGTCTAATATTGGATTTATAAATATTAAAAAATGTTGACCATTTGTGAGAGGAGGTACTAGAAGGAGTGGACCAATGGGTCGCATCTTCGGACTAGATCTAAGCTAGGCAAAGTTTGGTTGAAATCGGATAGTCCTTTCGCATGATATTATTTTATTTTTTGCGAAATTTTGACCATTTTGTGGGGGAGATACCAGAAGTAGTAAACCGATATTCGCTATCATCGACCATAAATTTAGCTTGGAAGAAATTTTATGATGTGCAAATTTCGGGTGAAATCGGTTATTCCCTTCGAGAGTTACTGTGCGCACCAGCTGACCAGACAGACAGTCGGAAACGCATCTAGTCCAAAGAAACATGAGGTCAAAAAATAAAAATTTCGATGAGGTATATCTTTGCCATATCGATTTGCATATACCAGTGCTATAAAGCTGAGGGTATACAAAATGTGTCATAAATCTTGAAAATGCCGAAAATCGGAAGGTGTAGTTACAAGGGGGTCTGGAACTTAAAAGTGGACCAATGTTTATAAAAGTGTCTAATGAGATTTGCATATGAATTTACATCGAATTCGATTGAAAATAAGTTCAAAATCCTCAATATATTGAAAATCCGACGGTCCGGTATATGGGGTCCAATGTTTATAAAAGTGTCTAATGAGATTTGCATATGAATTTACATCGAATTCGATTGAAAATAAGTTCAAAATCCTCAATATATCGAAAATCCGACGGTCCGGTATATGGGGTCCGATTATCAAAGTGGGCATAGTTATAATTTTTGATGGAGATATTAGCTATGCAATGATAACCCACAATAAGAAATTATAGTAAATTTTAACTTCGTCATAGTACCTGAAATCGAAAGGTACCGCGACACATTTTGGGGGGGTGAACCTAAACATTAACCGATGTTAATGATTTTCGGCCGACAGATTTGCTACCCAAATGAAAATCGAACATATCAGATTAAAAGAACGAAGGTTGAAAGAGATATATACGATCATCAAAATATCGAAAATCTAGAGGCACCTTTATATTCCTCGAAAAATATGAACAAATTAAAACACCGATAAGTTTGGCCGATCCGACATTTTTTGTGTGCAAAAATACTTTTAATCTGGTGGGCCTTGCAAAAACATGGACCTATATTAAACATTTCCAGCCAATAAGTATTTTCCCTCTAAAGGCTCGAAAAGCTTAGTTTTAACCGCATCGATTTGAAAATGTGACTTAGACGCTCAAAAATTACTGAAAATAACCCAAGACCTTTATGTGGTTGATATATCAAAATATGGACCTATATTGTAAATTTTCTACAAGAACATACATAGCTCTACAAGAACCTAGGACGCCAAATTACAGTCTCCGCGATTGGAAGTGGAGGATTAAACATAAAAAATATCGAAAAAGGGGTTGATACTGTTATATGAGGGTTATATCAAAATATGGACATATGGAGTGCTGTAGTTATTTGGGGTTCAATACCAAAACATGGACCATTAGACCACATTTTTAAACCCAACATCCTAGGAGTAGTTTCGAAGTTTATGTATCAAAGTTGTATCGCGATTTCAACAGATAGACGAGCATGGCTAAATCTATTTAGAATTTTATTTGGAAGCAGAATATAAGCGCATTACAGGATCTCCGACGAATATTTCCAGGTGAATCAAGCAGGATGAAAAATATTAGGTTGGGGAAAAAGAAATTCATTTTTCTTTGTATAATGGTCGATTTTTAGTTCCTGGGCGATGTTACGACTGCTAACATGCCGGTCAACTGCGATCATTTCTACGATTTTATCGACATTTTTAACCTAATATAAATATTCCTTAATAAGTCGTAGAAAAATATGTTCTGAAAAATACGAAGACCGATACAGCCCCTATTTCATAATATTGTACTAAGTTCCATTAAAAACAAAACTCAATTCGGAAACACTCAGTGAGATACGTAAAGCAGAATTATAAATTTCTATCAAATTTATTTTTCTGAAAATTTTCAAAACTTACCTTCATCGAAACGACGATTTTTGACCACATTTGCCTTTGGTTGTGACATTTTGAAGTGGGTCGATTTTTTTTAGGTGGGCGGGTGTTTTAGCTGATGAAGAAGGGCGTCTGATTTTTTTTTTTTTTAATTTTAAGGATATTTCGTCGTAACTTAACAACGAAATTTCAAAATTGTTTGAAGTTTCTTGTTAAATATTCATATTTTCTTTTTTGTGTGGTTTTGGTTAAAGTAGATTGTAGTTTCAAACAAAAATTTACTCTCTTTCGTATTTCAAAATATTTTTTTTTATACGAAAATTTATTTTTAACACTTTGGCGACAACAACAAAAATCACGAATTTTTTATAATAAATTTTTTGAAATATTTTTGTTGTGGTTCTTTAACGACGAAATTCCGTAGCACATGCACGCACAGCACCTCGTTTGTCGTTCTCCTCAACGAAAAATCACAGATAAACTGATGGCTGGTTGCTTTTTGGGGAGTTGGAGGAGATTTGGAATTACAGCAGGCAAACACACACGCACGCGGTGTGTTATGTTAGTTGTTGGTTTTATGATGGAATCCAGCGGCCAAAAAAACAAATTAGTTTCGTTATCTTTTGTTGAAGTCACATCAAAATGACATCCACAAATCACAGAATATTTCGTTGGTATTTTTGTAATTTTCTGTCAAAAGACTTAGCGTTGGTATTTTCTCAGAGAAAAACTTTTTTTGTTTTAATTTCTCACAAAACAGGAAAATGAATTCCAATAAAAAATGTAATGTAAAACAACAACACAGCACTAACAACAAAAGTGCGTTACGCGTACACCGGCTATATTACAACGGACCGTTTTGGGTTCTCGTTGCAGAAACGTTCTTAAACCGACTGATTTGTATCGCCAGCGGTCGCAATGCTTTTATAAATGTCTGATCTCTGTGATCCGTTTACGTTGGCCGCCGCACTCACTCACGCGTTCGCTGGCTCGCTCACTTTCAGTGTTTGCCTGTCGTGCTGTTGTTGGTTGGTCCGTCGTTTGGCTGCTTGGTTGTTTGATATGAGACAACCAAACACCACACATCCATGAGATACTTAGGCTACGGCTACACCACTACCAGTGAACAGCGCCGTTTCGACTGCATGCATGTCGTGTGGTGGTAATGGGTGCCTCTGCTGCTGGCCGTTTTTACTGATTACTCGTTCCACAGTGTTGTTGTTATTGTTGCTGTTGGTCTCACACACACATTCCTACACTCTCACTCTTAATTTATTTGCTGTTTGTTTGGAGGAGGCCGACACCATTCGTACTCTTTACTTTTTTCCACTTCTTTGCTCACTTGTTGCTTCTGTTGTTGTTGTTGTTGCTGGTTCGTTGCTGCCTGATAGGTAGCCGAGAGTATGTGTTGTTAATTTTTTGTTGCTTCACTTCGGTGTTGTGTCCACTGCGACAATGCATTCCGTCCGTCATGTTACACATTTGTTGTTATTGTGTTTTTCTTTGACACTGCAACAATTGTATGTTGTTGTTGTTGCTGTATATTTCCATACACGAAGAAAACGAATTATCGCGTGAATTTGTTTTTATCAGTACGTTACATATATGTATGCAATGGTACTGGGAGAAACAACCTTTAGGGGAATTGGGGGCCATAATATTTTGGGAAACAGAAAAAAGCTTCAAAATTGAGAAAAAAGCAACCTCAAGTCTTTAAGACTGGTGTCCTTAAAGACTTGGGGTCTTTAAAAGCGGACTAGAGGCCAGCTGAAGGTCAGGGCGTCTATATTTACGAACTGAAGGGCAGGAAGTCCTTACATATGAGCAAAGGCCAGGACGTCTTTATAGCCGAGCTGTATTTCAGAATATTTTTAAACAGGCTGGAGGCCAGAATGTCTCAGAGAGGCTTGTTGTAGGTCATGGTGTCTTTATAGACCAGCTGGAGGTTCGAAAGTCATTACATGTCAGTTGAAAGTAAGGGAGCAGTTATTGCCGAGCTGTAAGTCAGATGTTCTTTATAGATGATCTGAAGCCAATATAGATGAACTTGCTGCCATGAAGTCCTAACATACGAATTTGAGCGCAAGAGATTACATATTTGTAAATGAGCTGCACGCCAAGAGGTCTTTATAGAACAGTTGAAGTCCACGAATTTAAATTCTAAAGATCGTCATGAAGATCAGAAAGCTGGAATTCTTTATAGACAACCTTAGGCGAGATAAGTTGGAAGCCATATAGACTTTTATTGAAAATTTGAAGTATGTCGTATTTATAAACGACCCGAAGACCAAGAAGAGGAACGTGCTAGATTCCAGGGACCGTTTTCATACAAGCTGAGGGCCAGATAATCCTCATTTATTACTTGTAGCGTCGGACGTCTTCATAGGTGAACTGAAGACTAGGCAGTCTTTATTGAACGGGGAAAAGGGTGTCTTTATAGATCAGCTGGAGGTCAGAAGACCTTTTATACGCATTGGATGATAGAAAATCTTTGAATATTATCGGAGGGCTGAAAGTCTTTGTAGACCTGCTGAAGGCCAGAGAGTTTTTACAGACGAGCTAATGATCAGGGAACAGTGTTACCATTCGAAAATGGACCACAATCAGATTTTCGAAACAAGATTGAAAATTTAAGCGGATTGTAAATTTATTTTTTTCGAACCAAATTTGGCAACACTGTCCGGGGAAGGGGGTCTACGATCCGAAACGACCCGAGTCTTACTCGGCCAACGTCTGTCACCTCAGTCCATTGTGTAAAAGCAATAGGGCTGCTACAAAACGGCAATATCAATAGACGAAGATCACGCCCAATTGTTGGACTTTGAAAAACATTCTTCAAAAATTCCAAGCATTTCTAAGGACTAAAGAATTTTTATAGGCGATCTGAAGAACAAGGATCAAGAATCTATATAGACGACCTAAAGACCAGGTAGCGGGGAGCCTTTGTTAACCCTTGGAAAAATATTTCTTAAAAAATCTACGCCTTTGACAGGTCTAGAGAAATACTCATTAAAAATCGAAGCCTCTGTTAAGCCTTGAAAAATTATTCTTTAAAAATCCAAGCCTTTGCTAACATTTGAAAAATTATTCTTTAAAAATCCAAGCCTTTGCTAACATTTGAAAAATTATTCTTTAAGAATCCAAGCCTCTGTTAACTCTTGAAAAATTATTCTTTAAGAATCCAAGGCTCTGTTAACATTGACAAATGATTATTTAAGAATCCAAGCCTTTGCTAACCCTTGAAAAAATATTCTTTAAAAAATCCACGCCTTTGATAGGTCTTGAATATATTCTTTAAAAAATCCACGCCTTTGATAGGTCTTGAATATATTCTTTAAAAATCCACGCCTTTGATAGGTCTTGAATATATTCTTTAAAAAATCCACGCCTTAGATAGGCCTAGAAAAAATATTCCTTAAAAGACACGCCTTTGATAGCTTTTGACAAATATTCTTTAAAAATCCACTCTTTTGATAGGCCTTGGAAAAATATTCTTTAAAAACCAAGCCACTATTTAACATTGGGAAATATTCTTGGAAAAATATTCTTTAAAAATCCAAGCCTCTATTTAACCTTGGAAAATATTCTTTAAAAAATGCAAGCCTCCATCTAACCTTGAAAATATATTCTTTAAAAAATTCACGCCCTTGATAGGTCTTGGAAAAATATTCTTTACAAATCCAAACCTCTATTTAACCTTGAAAATATATTATTTAAAAAATCCACGCCTTTGGTAGGTCTTGAATATATTCTTTAAAAAATCCACGCCTTTGGTAGGTCTTGAATATATTCTTTAAAAAATCCACGCCTTTGGTAGGTCTTGAATATATTCTTTAAAAAATCCACGCCTTTGGTAGGTCTTGAATATATTCTTTAAAAAATCCACGCCTTTGGTAGGTCTTGAACATATATTCTTTAAAAAATCCACGCCTTTGGTAGGTCTTGAATATATTCTTTAAAAAATCCACGCCTTAGATAGGCCTAGAAAAAATATTCCTTAAAAGACCCACCTTTGATAGGTTTTGACAAATATTCTTTAAAAGCCACGTCTTTGATAGGTATTGACAAATATTCATTAAAAATCCACTCTTTTGATAGGCCTTGGAAAAATATTCTTTAATAACCAAGACTCTATTTAACCTTGGGAAATATTCTTTAAAAAACCAAGCCTCCGTCTAACCTTGAAAATATATTCTTTAAAAAATTCACGCCCTTGATAGGTCTTGGAAAAATATTCTTTAAAAATTCAAGCCTCTATCTAAACATGAAATTATATTATTTAAAAAATTCACGGCTTTGATATGATTTAAAAAATTCATAGTTGCCTTTGATAGACCTTCCAAAGAATTTTATTTAAAAAATCCACGCATTTGACAGGCCTTGAAAAACGATTCTTTCAGAAATTCATGCCCCAAAAAGTGCTTAAAACTTATTCTTTAAAAATCCATGCCGTGCTTGAAAAATATTCATTAAAAATTTCTCGCCTTTGAAAAATTTCTCGCCATGGAAAAAATATCAGCACATGTTTCTTATGCGAATAGGTTGCACATCTCATCTCACATAAACATAACTAATAAAAGAGTTGTAAAATAATGTGTAAGAGAGACCTACCAATAATGTCTGAGTAGTTTACAACACAAAGTATTTTCCAAAAAGAACTTCATATGCCGCACGAGATTGGTATCCAGAGGGTACATGAACATTCCACAAAAAGCCGGTAAAATACAAATGAGTACCAAATATAGAGAGATATAAAGACTAAGAGTGGATACATAATATCGAAGAGAAATCGAAAATGGGGAAAAGAGAACTGACAGTGTGGGTAAAAATTTGCCCAATAAAAATTTTGACGATGCAAGAAATGTTAATACAAATATTATAGGGATAACCTTGATTGCATCCTTGGAGACTTAAATAGATGAGCAGCGTCAGGAAGTCCTTATAAACGAAACTTTAAGTGTTAATAACAGGATCTCTGAAATAAATTCCCAATAACAAATATTTTAGACTGTGGATTTTTTGGATTTTATTTCTCATACGACGCACCAGAACATTTTCAACATGGTTTGGAAATTTCCACTATAGATTGAAATAGAAAAAAAAGGTGTGCGCAAAATGTCAATCATTTATCGATGTGACGTCATTTTGAAAATTGACTATTCATATTATGGATTAATTACCATAACTGCTCAGCAAAAATTATGTTTCAATATTAATTTCTCACTGATAACTTCGAATGTTCGACACTTCATATCGAATGAATCTATAATAATGGATAGTTGCTGCTACTTGATTCCGCTGCCATTACCGATAATAGTAATATGGCACATTATTGCAACGTTACAATGAATCAACATAATTTGCAATCGTTTAATATTTTTCTATGCTAACATTCGAAGTTAGCCACAACAAAAATTTACCACCACAAGTAAATACATAAATATAAAAATTGTTTTGATTTCAAAATTCCCAATTTTTATATCACGTGAACCTGGAAACGTTTATTCGTATCAAAATTTAATTTATTGAGCCCTCTAGTGTAATAATTTATTGAGGGCTTATAATCAGTTATTTAATAATTTCAGTATTGCTGATAGATGAAATTAACGCCTGCTATCGTTATATAGGAGGATTAACTAGGGCATGGATTTTAATTGATGAGTTCTATATTTAGGTAGAGATTATCTTTGTACTGCGATTTTTTTGAGACTTGTTAACATAGTTTTGCACATACACACATACATTGAAATTGGTGTCATGCGGGGTGTAGTAACAAATTTTGTGTGCATTTTAAAAATTATTTGGAATAATGTTTACTGTTAAAAAAAAAATAATAAAATATTTGTAGCGGCTATACACTTGTAATAGCCTTGATATGTTAAGGGGAATTCCCCCATTCACGAGCTCAAATCATGACGGTTTTGAATGAATTGGTAAATGAAGAAATACTGGAAAATGTAAAAAAAAAATACATTTTACAATCAACGCCAGTAAAGAATGATAATAAGTTGGACGGGACCGACTATATGATACCTCTACCACGTAGGATACATACCTACTTATATCACTCCATACACATGTCATTCTGAAATCTATGCAAAATTTCCGGGCAGACTTGGGATACTTTTTATATGAAATCTATCATTTTGTATGAGAGCTATAAGTATCCAAGATTTCATCTGAATCGAACAAACGTTGTGTATTTAGTGCACAACTTCATGGAATCAATCGAAAATATATATAGGAGCTATATCTATATCTGAACCGAATTAAACAAAACATAACAAACTTCATTGTAGGCTCAATTAGATACACTGCTTCAACTTTAACCCCAATAGGACATACTTTGGATATTTGGAGCACCATTTACATGAAATCGGACGAAGGCACATATGGAAGCTATATCTAAATCCGAACAGACTTTAAGCTTAACACACGTTATTCTAGACTTAGTTCAATACACTATGCAAAATTTCGTCTTAATCCAACAAACTTTGTGAGTTTGGTACACCAATAATATAAAATCGGACGAAAATACATATGGGAGATATATCTAAATCTGAAACGATTTCGACCAAACATTGCACACGTCATGCTAACAATCGGTCAAACATTGGGACTGTGGTGCACGATTGTAAAATCGAACGGAACTATATATGGGAAACATATCCAAATCTGTACCAAAAAAATAAATTTAACCAATACACTGTTTAAAAATTAACATGGACATACGGACGAACTACATACATACCATCTAGTTATGATATATTCTTGTTGGTCCCCTACATTTATTTATTGTTTAGGTAAGAGTTGTATACCATGGATCCATTAAACACTCACAGAAGAGCAGAGACGAACTAAAGCCCAGTAAAAATGGATTATTTATAGACTAGCTGCCGATTATCTTTGCATGCCAATGATTCTTTTTAAACGAGCTAAAGACCAGAGAGTCTTTACATAGTAGCGAATAGCTAGAAAATCTGTGTAACTGATCTGAAGGACAGGCAGTCCTTATGGACGAGCCAGGGGGTCTTCACATACGACCTGATATCCTGAATTCAGGGAAACCTTGCTATTGTTAGAGGCGTGTGGGAAAACAGGGAAGGTTTACATACGAGCTGAAGAACAGATGGTCAGGAAATTCGATATAATTGTTATTAATTTAAAGGTCAAACACTTATCTTTAATATACTCTGGTTTATGTCCATCCGGAGTAAATATAGACATACATGTTTATTTTAATTTTTTTACACAAAAGTCTGGGTCCATTTGACTTGCTAAATATTGGCCGATCTTCATCAAAACAGTCATGTATATTCAATGATCAAACCTCTTTCTACGTGTAAAATTTCGTGATGTTCGTGTCATAATTGTGGCCTCTAGAGCGACCAGAAAAGCATACAAAAAAAATAAAGTTTTTGGTCCATTTCATCCAATAAATATAACCCATCATTACCAAAAACAATAGGAAGACCCCGGCCAGAACCCGTTCTACATGCAAAATTGTGGCGATTGGTCCCTAACTGTGGCCTATATCGTGTTTACAAATTTTAATGGACAGATGGACACACATGTCTATATCAACTCAGCTAAACGAGATATGACTAAAAGGTCTACGGCGTTACAAAATTTTCCTAGGTGAATTCAGAAAGAATCGCAAGAAAAATCTAGATCTTTTCCATAATAATAATCCTTGCTTCCATAACCACTGTTGTTAAACAGATATCTTTGTCTCTCTCTCTCTCTCTAACTCCACATTAACATTACTGATAAGGACTTAATGAATGCCCCTAGATGTTTCCTTTATGTATTTAGTTACGCAGGAAAACCAGACAGGATATTATTGCAGTGGGTAAATAGACACTCACAACATGTGGTCAAACGAAAAAAAAAACAATAACCATTTTTTTTTGACGAAAAAATAATAATATTTGAAACAAATAATGCAAACAATATTTCAATACAGTAGACAGGCGAAGAGGTTATAATGGTAATTAAGAAACAGGTGACGCGACAATAATAGGAGGCAGGGACGTACGAAGGGGGCGGCCCGGGGGGCCCGGGCCCCCCCCGAAATGAATTTTTTTCACAGTAAATTTATGTAAATTTATGCTGGGCCCCCCCGGAAATGAAATCCTGTGTACGTTGCTGATAGGAGGATGTTAAAAAAAACATGAATGAAAAGAAGACCAAAAATCATTGGTGCACCATTTAAATGAAATCGAACATTATTATATAGGAGTTGTATCTAAATCTGAACCAAATTTAACAAATTAGTGTATATATTTTTAAAGTTGATCGTTCATAATTTATGTAAAATAGGATCAAATTGGGAGTTTAATCTGATACAATTGTAAGAAATTTCACATAAGTTTTCATAGACAGAATTTGTACATAATTTACGTGAAACCGGACAAAACTATATAGCGGATCTTTATAAAAGTCTGGATGGATAGGCACAAATTTCAATTTGGGTCATATATCTATTATTTGTAAATATGAAAAAAGAAATAGCTCTGGTAATCCTTCCACATCAGAAATTCGTATTAATGACTGGTTTTCATCGAAGTTGTAATACGTTTAAAAAATTTCATTACGAGTACTTTCAAATTATCAAAATCCACTAACGATACACTACACACAATTTTATATACGTCTGGTGTATCGTATTTGGCTGATACTGAATAATATTATACATTTTGAAATACGTATCGCATATAAATAATGTCACGTTACTTTGGGATGAAGAGGAATTAAAATCGTCGTTGTTTTTATTTTGGACTGTCATCATCATGAAAATGTTCTTATTCTTTTATATGAAAACGAAAAAACATTGTCTTTGGTTTTTGTTTTGCAAAATAATTTCTAAACGCCCACCTACTTGTGTTTGAATGAATTCCAAAATCAGCGCCTTATTGGATGCCAGACATACATCAGTGAATCGCAGAGAAAATCGCCTATGTCGCCAAAAAATTAAAACAAATTCAAAAAATTTTGGCAA
The DNA here is from genome assembly GCF_032173495.1 of Musca vetustissima. Taxonomy (NCBI): domain Eukaryota; kingdom Metazoa; phylum Arthropoda; class Insecta; order Diptera; family Muscidae; genus Musca; species Musca vetustissima. The sequence goes on along the minus strand of NW_026877398.1, from coordinate 192,003 downwards.
GATGATTATGTAAATATGTTTGTAGGTTTCTTCGATTATATTATGTCAAAATTTCAAAAAATCAAACCACTTCTGCATTAAATTGACACTTATTTTTGATCTGCTCCAAAAATTAAATTCTGGACATATGCACTTCTTGTTTAAAACCACAATTTTGTATGTAAGCCTGCTCAATTGTATGGACACGCTCTTTGAAATATTTTGGCAAAGTTAGATTGCAAATTAATTAAAATTAATGCCAAGAAATTATATTACGATTTTAGAAGACAGCAATATTGTAATTGTCTTTAAAAAAGTTCTAAAAATTTTAAATAGTGCCAATTTGATACTTTGGATAAGCATGAGGTAAAAAATTCCCTACCAAAATTTATTAATGTGGGACTATGTTTCGTGGTAAGCCTTTGAGAACGTAATTTTGAAACTTTTGTTTTTAACGGTGTGCCAAATTTTTCCACTAAAAAGTATTAGTACGGATTTTTGTGGGGTTTTGGGGAATGGCATATATGTTGAAAATTGTCAAGTTGAAGGTTTGAACATAGTCCTCATATTATAGTTCTGCTCTATATTCTTTATTTTGAAGGTTTTAGACGCATTACCTGGGTTCTTGTTGGATAGGATATATTTATGCGGATAATTTTCAACATAGGTCTATGTTTGGGCATATCCCCCATATAAAATTCCATCCTAATTGTGTCCTTTTAAGGTTTAGAACTTTTTCCCGCCAAAGTGGCTGTAATTTAAAAAAATGTCTGCCGAAATTGTTCGATGTGGGTGGATCTTTTGAGATAATATCATTATAAAGTGGGAAGCGAAACATTTTCGGTACTCTGAAGTGACTATAATTTGGTATTCCGGATTCCTGGTGAATAAAAAACTCCTTTCCAGAAAGCTTCTGGTTTAGATTCCTGATTTTTTACATCGCTCACAGACAAAGACAACTTTAATTTGGTTTTTCATTTTACCAAATAAAAAACCTATTAGCAGGTGATGCTATAGTAACCATATGAAGTTCCTGACCTTTTTTTAAGAACATTTTAATATAGTACCAAATGATGCAGGGTACAGATATCTTGATACTTTTTTAACATCGAAAATCAAAAAACAAAGCAAGAAATACAGGGACATTTTAATGCGTCAATGTGAAATCGAAATAATACCCAGCATACCCACATATTAGTAATATTCGAAAAATATGTCAGTGTAAGGAAGAGGTGCTGTTGACCTCTACTCGGCAAGGGGGTGCAAATATCAGAAATATAGGTGTGTAGGGTATCGTATGGTCGGCCCCGTCCGACTATACTGCTCCGCTCACTGGTTATACCCTACACAACTATGTTGTCAGGGTATTAGAGCTTTGTGCAGCCCCAAGAGTTTGTAACGCCGCGAAATATTGGTCCTAGACCCACATTTAAGTATACCAATCGTCTTATCTCGACTAGCTGAGTCGATCTAGACATGTGTGTCCGTCCGTCCGTCTGCCCATTTTAATTTGTAAACACGATACAGGTCACAGTTATGGATCAATCTTCACGAAATTTTGCATGTAGGATAGGTTCTGGCCATTGAATATCCCTATGGAAAAGATCGGTTAATATCTACGGGATAAAATGGACCAAAAATTTTTGTCGGTTTTTCTGGTCGCTCCAGAGGCCGCAATTATGGCCCAAACACCGTAAATTTTTGCATGGAGAAGGGGATCGGGCCAAAGAATAAGCTTACTTGTTTTGATAAAGATCGGTCAATATTTAGCGGGTCAAATAGACCCTGACTTTTGTGTGAAAAATTACAAAATTTGTATTCTATGGCGTATATATTTACTCCTGAAGGACATAGACCCGAGATGATGATAGTATATCCATAAGGAGTGCTTGACTCTTAAATTGATACCAATTATATTGTTGTAAGTACTCGGATGCGGGAGTTACTCTTACATATTTACAGGTGCTTACGTATTAATATATGAATACGTAATTAGTAACCTATTACCACACTAGAGGGCGGAAATATAGCTCTGATCGCTTTGAAATGTTCCATAAGGTTCCAGTTATGGTCAAGAACAACGCCTAATATGTTAGGTGATGATCAGATAATAATTTTTAGGATGAAGTGGACCGAAAACTTAATTATTTGTAGTTTTCGAGTCGAAAGCCGAACATCACAACACAACCCACTGTGAAGGGAATCTGGACAATAGCTGTACTGAATACTCGTAATATTCGGAATGTATGTCAGTGTGAGGAAGAGGTGCTGTTTACCTCTAATCGGGCAAGAGGATACCAATATCACGAAATATTGCCCAGGCTCGGAATAAACATCAGCCGAAAGTTAAAGTTCCGTGATAGTTGTGTAGGGTATCGTATGGTCGGCCCCGTCCGACTATACTGCTCCGCTCACTGGTTTTAATTTAATTTTAATGGTGCACTGAAGACCCTGTCGAATTAAGTACAGATTGACTTGTGTGAAGTGTTATTGAAATCGATTCAGATATGTTGTTTTTCTAATGCTCTGCATTTCCGATGTTGTAAAATTCTGATACCTTTTTTTGCGCATTTGACTACAGAAGTGTTGGGAAAAAACCCCGACCTTGAGAAATAATTTCCTTTGTTCCACTACATATGTACTGAAAAGGGGACTTTACATGCATTTGCTGCATTTTCGGATGCACTTGTTTCACTTTTATTATTCCAAAGGCAATGACATTTCCGTAGGGATGGGCATTTGAACATCTCATTACGACATTATCAATTTGATTAATCAATCTCAAATAAATGATGTTTAATTTATTCAAATCATGGTAAATATGAACAATAAATCATTTATTCGTTTCGATTTTTGAAAACTCACTGACCTGTCTGAATTCCGTATTCCGTTCTGGTTTTCTTTATGGGATCAACGGTTTATACTGTCAAACATTAGCTCGCGATTTGTTTGACACGTTAATTGTTGTTCGGCACGTTCTGTTGATCTAAATAATTTTTTTTTTTGGAACAATGGGCGATTTGTGAACGTTCGTTAATCTTTCATCGTTTGGTAAATAATAGAGAGAAAAGCAAATCCGAGCATATTAGCTTTTGGCAAACATGCGAAATGTAAACGATGGACCGTTTACATATAATTGAACTGTGTATTGGCGAAGTTAAATTATTTGTTGAAATATTTAATAAAAATGTTTGTTGTCAATTTCAGTGAGACAAGAGATTATGTTTTTCCTTTGTTCCATTGAATTTTGTACATTGAAATTTTCCATTCGAAAATATTATTGATCTTGAATTTTATTACATTTCAAATATTTGCAGAGCTAAACATATCAATAAATATTGATTATTTAAATTTCTTGTCAAAATAATTTAAATATTTACAGGGAATACACAAATATACAAAATGGGAAATCTAGACCCCAAAACGTAGTACAGTCCATTTATAAAGGCCTGAGAAGTGTCAGACAATTCAACTGATATTGTGTTTGTGATAATTCCTGTAAAATCTTCTCTATATTTATTTTTAAGGTAGGCATCCATTGTAACTATGGTCCAGTAATCTGAATCTAAATATAATCAAAATAAACAATATAAAATTTTTCAAACATACATACAAATTTATCTCATTTGCATGTGCAAAAAACGTATCTTTCACCGTCTCTGGGTAATGAGTGAGTGACATGCTGCACTTCTATGATTTATGTATCCGTGATATAAACTTTAATATTCAAAATTTATAAATCACTTGTAATCTTTTGATATTTATGACATCGTATAATATGGGTAAATATTTTTGTAAAACGTAATTATTTCATAAAATTTCCCAAAGACGTCACGTAAGTTAGCAAATAGTCGAGGTAGACCTGGCAGACTGACATCTGTTCAAAATTTACAATATTTTTAAGTTGATTTGAAACTACACTGGTATCACGGAGATGGAGAAGAATAATAACAACGCAAAGTTTAAGGTAAATGTCATGTAATTTAGAAGAGATAACTGTCACCGGTGAGTAAACAGTCAACTGATTCTTTGCTAAACTTTCATAAGTATGGTTATAGAATTGGAATATAATCTGTCACCAAGTTTGAGGCAGTATTTTTTTAGACAAGAAATATCAAGTTTTATGAGTCATCATGTGACAAATTAGAATTGATGTATATACGGTTAATCAGTTACATCTGCGAATTAAATTCAAATTTATGAAGGTTCCAGATTTGTCTTCACTCTAAAAACATTCCTTTTCAATTTTTGTTGTAGCGGTGGATAATTAATTAATCCACAGGCCTATAACTGGTCTTAAGGTATACACATTTGTTTCAACCTTTGGAAGCAATGCAAATGGCAACATTTGGGAAGATAGGTTCGAATCCAAGCCGTGCTAAGCTAGAATAATTTTTATAATCTTAACCACACTGTGGTACAGGCTATTATGTCTTTGTCCATATGTTTGTAATAGGTAAAAGGAAACCAGTGAGCGGAACAGTATAGTCGGACGGGGCCGACCATATGATGCCCTACACAACTTCCACGAAAATCTAACAAAATAATAATTTTGTAATTTTTCACACAAAAATCAGGGTCCATTTGACCCGCTAATTATTGACCGATCTTTATCAAAACAGGCATAGTTATTCTTTGGTACAATCCCCTTCTCCATGTAAAAATTCGATATGTTTGAGCCATAATTGCAGCCTCTGGAGCGAGAGAGAAAATCAGACAAAAATAAAGTTTTTGGTCCATTTCACCCCCTAAATATTAACCGATCTTTACCAAAAACAATGGGAGTCGTCATTGGGCAGAACCCGTCCTATATGCAAAATTTCGTGAAGATTGGTCCATAACTGTGGCCAATATTTCGCGGCGTTACAAACTCTTGGGGCTGCACAAAGCTATAATACCCTGACAACATAGTTGTGTAGGGTATAACGAGATAGACAGATGGTTCCTTTTGAGAATATGCATAGAATCACTTTCTAAGTCGATTTATGCATGACCGTCCGTTCGTCTGTCTGTCCATGTTAAATTGTAAACGATGTACAGGTCGCATTTATAATCTGAATTGGATGAAATTTGGCACAGCTAGTCTATTTGGCCCAAGGACGAACCCTATTGAAATTGTACGAATCCTATTGAAAAATCGGTTCAGATTTACATATAGCTCCCATATATATTTCCATCCGATTTAATGTAAATGGTGTACCAAAGTCCATCTATATGTTCCGATTTGCACGAAATTTGTCATAAAGTACTGAATTGAGTCTAGAATGGTGTGTGTAAAATTTCTTGAAAATCAGTTCAGATTAGATATAGCTCCCATATATATATTCGATCGATTTAATGTAAATGACTAACCAAAGTCCCTATATATCATTCGATTAGCCCGAAATTTTGCATAGCGTACTGAATTAAAACTAGAATGATGTGTGTTAAGTTTCGTGAAAATCGGTTCAGATTTAGATATAGCTCCCATATATTTCTTCGCCGATTTAATGTAAATGGTGTACCAAAGATCCTATATATCTTTGGATTTGCACGAAATTTTTCATAGCGTACTGATTTGAGTCTAGAATGATGTGTGTAAAATTTTTTTGAAAATCGGTTCAGATTCAGATATAGCTCTCATATATATTTTCTTCTCCGATTTAATGTAAATGGTGTACCAAAGTGAGAAGCTGTAGATGTTCATCTGTTCTATGTAAGGTGGTAGGTAAAAGGAAAACATAAAAAGTATTTTCTGCAAAATCAAATTTTATATCCTTCACCACACTGTGGTACAGGGTATTATGTCTTTGTGCATATGTTTGTAACAGGCAAAAATAATCGAGATAGACCGATGGTTCCTTTTGAGAATATCCATAGAATCACTTTCTGAGTCGATTTATGTCTGTCCGTCCATGTATTTTTGTTAACAAAGTACAGGTCGCATTGGCCCAAGAACGAACCTTATTGGAGAAAATCGGTTCAGATTTAGATATAGCTCGTCCCATTTTAACTTATTGATGCATCAAACTCCCAATTGTGGTCCGATTGAGACAACATTTTGCACAGAGTACTGGTGTATGAGAAATTTTGTTGGAATCGATTCAGATTTATATCTAAATATGCTATATATAGTTTCGTCCGATTTTATGTAAATCGAGCAACATAGTGCCAATATTTATCCGATTGAGACAAAATTTTGCACAGCGTACTAAATTAGGTCAAGATTAATGAATGCGAAGTTTTGTTGAAATCTGTTCAGATTTAGATATAACTCCCATATATAGTTTCGTCCGATTTACAGTATATTGTGCACCAAACTCCCAATATTGGTCCGATTGAAGCAAAATTTTGCACAGAGTACTGAATTAGGTGCCGACTGATGTATGCGAAATTTCAATGTCTACAGCATATTGTAGATATTAACATGTCTTGCATGTACCCATAGTGGTGAAGGGTATCATATAGTCGGCCCCGTCCGACTTTTGAACTTTCCTTATTGGTTTGGATTTATGCAGGTCTTGCTGCAGATGAGCGATATGTCAAAACATTTGTGGGGCTTAAGGCTCTTGAGATATGAATAGAAAGAGTGTGCCAAAAAAACAATATGTCGTTTGTCAAAATTTTAAATTTCCCTTGCAACGATGGCACACTTCGGCTCTCGAAAAATATTGTCATCGAGATGTATATCTAATAAAAATATTGATTGGCTAAAAAAAATTCAATATAATAAATCAAAACACTTCAGATATAAATACACTTGCTAAATATAATAAATAATTATTGATTATATTATAAATTGAAAAATAAATATATATATGTAATCTAATCGATTGCTTATTCGAATAATAAAAAAAATCAGCAATTTTATTTTCATAAATAAACTACAAAAAAATCATGATTGCAACTTGTCTCGAAATTTTAGCAAACTTCATATATTTCTGAGTTACTTCTGTCATAAATTTATCAAATTTTAACATGTGAAATGTGTGTCTTGTTTAATTAGTTTCAAGATTATCTGTAAGCTAATGTCAAACCATCCATCCATCCAATCATCCGCCCGTCATTGCACACGGACGTATGAAAATTAAGAAAAACAAATGGACTGTGGGTGGGTTGTTTGCATTTCGTGTGGACATTTTGTATAATTTTCTTATAACGATTACTTTGTATTAACAGACATTAAGTAAATGTAAGTAACTTTTATTTTGGTTTTTATTACAAACAATCTCAACGTGGTGAGTGACAAGCAACATCTCTTAGTTGCTATTTCTTGTAATATTTTATTTCTTGCCACTTTGTAATATTGCATTTCAAGTGGACATTTTGTTTTTGTTTATTCAGCGGCACATGCCAAGTGTTTTTTGTTCTTCTATTGCGAATATATGTACATGTATGTGTAGCTCTATACTTGTAAAAGGATTTGTGTAATTTGTAAGGTCGTGTGTTAGATGTGGATTAGGGAAACTAGAATCAGAAAAATGTTTACTTTGGGAACTGGAACCTAGACCCACCTTTAAGTATACCGATCGTCATATGTCGACTAGCTGAGTCGACCTAGACATGTGTGTCCGTCCGCCCGTCTGTCCATTATAATTTGTAAACACAATACAGGCTACAGTTATGGACCTATCTTCACGAAATTTTGCATGTAGGATGGTTTCGGCCCAATTAAGACCCCTATTGTTTTTGGTGAAGATCGGTTAATATTTAGGGGATGAAATGGACCAAATACTTAATTTTTGTCTGATTTTCTGGACGCTCTAGAGGCCGCAATTATGGTCCAAACATCGCGAATTTCTACATGGAGAAGGGGATTGGGCCAAAGAATAAGCATGCCTGTTTTGATAATGAATTTCCAATTTTTAGCGGGTCAAATAGACCCTGACTTTTGTGTGAAAAATGACAAAATTTGTATTCTATAACGTATAAATTTAACCCTGCAGGACATAGACCAGAGAAGTTGATAATATATCAAGGAGGAGGGGTTGAGATTTAAATTGATTCCAATTATATTGTCGTATGTACTCGGATGTGGAAGTTACACTTAAATATTTAAAGGGGCTTACGTACTCACATATTAATTAGTAACCCATTATCACACTAGAGGGCGGAAATATATTTTGAAATTTTTTCATGAGGATCCAGGTATGGTCAAGGACAACGCCCATAATTTTCGGTGATGATCAGATAATAATAATTTGGTATGAACTGGACCGAAAACATAATTTTTTGTGTTTTTCGAGTGTATCTATAGACCACCATTATAAGCCGAACATCACAACACAGCCTCTCGGTGAAGGGAATCTGGCCAAGTAAATAGAAGGGCTGTACTGAATATTAGAAATATTTATTGACTTCTAGTCGGTCAAGAGGGTGCAAATATAGCGAAATATTTTCCATGCTCAGAATATATAACCACAGAAAGTTAGAATTTCGTGCATGTTGTGTAGGGTATGATATGGTCGGCCCCGTCTGACTATACTGCTCTGATTTGAAATATTTTTCTGAAACGGAAAGCTTGGATTTTTTTAAATATTTATTTTATTTTTATACCCTTCACCACACTGTGGTACAGGGTATTATGTCTTTGTGCATATGTTTGTAGCAGGCAAAAGGAAACGAGATAGACACATGGTTCCCCTTGGAGAATATGCATAGAATCACTTTCTGAGTCGATTTATGCATGTCCGTCCGTCGTCCGTCCGTCCGTCCGTCTGTCTGTCCATGTTAAATTGTAAACAAAGTACAGGCCGCATTTTTGATCCGAATTGGCTGAAATTTGGCACTGGTCATTTATTTGGCCCACCCTATTGAAATTGGAAAAAATCGGTACAAATTTAGATATAGCTCCCATATATATTTTCGTCCGATTTAAGGTAAATGGTGTACCAAAGTCCCTATATATCTTTCGATTTGTACGAATTTTGGCACAGCATAATGAATTAGATCTAGAATGATGTGTGTTAAGTTTCCTGAAAATCGGTCCAGATTTAGATATAGCTCCCATATATATTTTCGTCCGATTTAAGGTAAATGGTGTACCAAAGTCCCTATATATCTTTCGATTTGCACGAAATTTGGCACAGCATTATGAATTAGATCTAGAATTATGTTTGTTAAGTTTCCTGAAAATTGGTTCAGATTTAGATATAGCTCCCATATGTAATATCGTCCCACTCTGCATCGATTTTATGGTATATTGTGCACAAAAGTCTCTATATATCTTTCGATTTGCACGAAATTTGGCACAGCGTAATGAATTAGGTCTAGAATTGTGTATGTTAAGTTTCCGGAAAATCAGTTCAGATTCAGATATAGCTTCCATACATATTATCGTCCGATTTAAGGTAAATGGTGCACCAAGGTCCCTATATATCCTTCGATTTGCACAAAATTTGGCACAGCGTAATAAATTAGGTCAAGAATGATGTGTGTTAAGTTTCCTGAAAATCGGTTCAGATTTATATATAGCTTATATATATTTTTTGTCCGAACCTGCATCGATTTTATGATAAATGGTGCACCAATATCCCTATATATCTTTCGATTTGCACAATATTGGGCATGGCGTGCTGAATTACGTCTAGAGTGATGTTTTCTAAGTTGGAAATCGGTTCAGATTTTGATATAGCTCCTATATATTCTTTCTCCCGATTTTATGTAAATTGTGCACTAAAGACCCAAGGTTTGTCCGATTGACACACAATTCTGTACAATGAACTGTAGTTAATATAAATTAATCTCTGGCAAGTCTGGTTGAAATCGGCTCAGTTTTAGATATAGTTGCACCTAACTCCTAATTTTTATCAGATATTTATCCATATAATCAACGGGTGTCCGATTGCTTTAATTTAATTTACGTAATTTTGTCAAATGCCAAATGAAAAATTTAGTGTAGGTTGCAGAATGACATGTTTATGGATCCAACTTCATTTTACTGGTCCTTCAATAATGCGACGTCCGTTAGAATTCATCTGTTGAATATACCCAAAGTGGTGAAGGGTATCATATAGTCGGCCCCGTCCGACTTTACTACTTTCCTTACTGGTTTTAATTTCTATTTATTTGTTAGAGAATCACTCTGCGGTTTTGTTGCACATGTTTGAAGTATGCAAAAGAAAACGTGATAGACCCAAGGACCCTTTTAAGAATATAACTTTCTGAGTTGATTTATGCATGTCCCTTCGTCCGTCCGTTAAATGTAAATTATAAACCAAGTACAAGTATCATTTATGATCTGAATTGGCATAGACCACTTATTTGGCCTAAAGACAAACCCGATTGAAATTGGAGAAAATCAGATTAATATATAGCTCCCATATATAGGTTTGTCCGATTCCAGGATAGTCATAATATTTGACCGATTAAGATAAAATTTTGCACAACGTACTGAATTTCAATTTAGTTTTCCGAACAAAAACTGTTCATTGTCCTTCGTTCTTTATAAGTATTTGGACTTGGTCAATATTGAAACATGCCTTGTCAACAAATAAACAACAACTATAATAGCTTCTTAATTAATTATTTAATTACTCAATATCTAGTGTCAACATCTTCATATTGAAAACTATGAAATATTTAATATCTAACACTTAAATATCCACTGAAATTTAGTACCCCAAAATATGTCAACGGTGTGTGACCTTTACATTCATATAAAGTCGATAAATTTCTTTGGTCTATTTTGTTGTGACTATCGGTGTGAAGACCACCAATGGAATCTAAGCATTCGAAAATGTCACAACAATCGGGCCTGGTATATTCTAATTTGTGTACATGTGCTGACCTGTGCCATGCTGATATTTGGTATCATTTATGCCGATGATTTCCATATGCCCCGCTACAACTCAATTGGTGAACAATATTTTGTGGTACATTTCGAACTCAGCGGTGTATTACTGCTAATTATCTATTGGCATTTCTATGGCAAGCGAAGAAAAAATGTCGAATTTCTGAAACTGATGTTAAAACTATATCACCAAAGTGAATCGGAAATAGTGTCATCCCAACGGTTATATCGTAAATATTATAGAATATATTTTACAAATTGTATCCTCTGTACAATTTTGTATTTCTATATATTTCTACGAAGTAAAATGCAATGGTTTTTAATAATTTCCTATATGAGCATGTTCATCACAACGACATGGATAATTGGTATTGTGGTGCTTATGCATTTTAGTGTTGTCAAAATTGCCGAAACTTCAATGCGTCAATTAAATCAGGAATTAAGTGCATCGGCATCAAAGGATTTTACGAATATGCAACGCATTTTAATGAAACGCAATCGTTTGGTATTCATAACGGTGGATAAAATTAATCGCAATTATGGTTTCCTAATGTTGTTGATAATTGGATTTATTCTCGCAACTGGAGCGACCGGTCCATTTTATTTAATTTCTCGGTACTCCGAAGAATTGGATGGATATCCATTCTGGTATTATATATTGATTGCCATTAATTCGTATATCTGGTCTTCGCCGACGGTTACCATTTTTCTAGCAATGTATAGCTGTGATGGATATAATAATGAGGTAAATATTGGAAAACATTTTTTTTATTACACTGTAACACAAAATCGACCTCGGGGTCATATTGGCGAGTATTTTAAGAACCCAGAAGGACAAATAAAAAGGTGGAGGGTATATTAAATTTGTATTTCTTTTGCAATGCCTCGGAATATTTACCTGAGACCCCCGACTTAGTAATGACCGCCTGTCTGCTGAAATCACGATAGAACTTGCAATATTTAACATAAAACTTTTGAATCTTCCAAATGCATTACTATTACTCCTATGATAATGGTTGGTGTTGAAAATGGGAATATGTCGGTCCACTTTTTAGGGTAGTCCCCATATAACGGCGTCCTCTTTGTATTTTGAAGCTTTTGTGGAGCTAATTAACTGTAATGTGGTATTTTGATTTCTTACTGAGTTGAAAATCTTTCTACATAAAATCATGATTATTGGTCTGCTTCTTAGGATATCCCTCCTAGTACCAGTACCTTCTAATATTCGGTATTTTGATGTCACTGGACATGTTTACAACCTAATGAGCTGGTAATCACTAGTCGTATCAGAATTGATCCAAGTTTCAGGGTACCATCCATTATTCCGTATTTTGGGTAAGTTTTTCAATGTAATTGGCTCTTATTTAAATTTTTAGGTTCTCATGGATGCCAAATCTTAGGTATAGTTCCCGTACAAAAGAGTTACACCTTTTTTGTATTTCGAAGTCTTTAGACGCCACCGATGTGGCTGGATGTGGCTATGATTTTGTAAATAGGGTTCTTGAAGGCCGGCATTCAAATATGCAGAATGTCGGTTCATGTTTTGACATTACTCCCATATTAAACCAGCGCTTTCTGGAAAAAAGCTATTAAAAATTATTCAATAAGGGTTGATCTCTTAAAACGACCTTCATAAAAATGCCCAGTTTAATTATCGGTATGTTATGTTATGTATAAGTTGAAACATTATTTGTTCAGGGCATGAACTACCACATAATGCAATAATATCGTCCCCCTATAATGTTTCCGACCGTTTGAGGGATTTTGAATGCGCGCCAGTTGTTGGAGGGTATAAAAAGTTGGGCTGAACTTCTGAAGGTTTTTGAAGATGACATATCAGCAGTCAAATCGAATGAGGAATATTTTTGCAAAACATATCCTACTTCTATCTTGAGTCCTTCTGAGTCGTCCTTCATATTCTCGTGTTTTCATTGCCCTTTGCTCTGTAACCCTATCCTCAGACACTGTTAGTTAGGCCGTTAATAACATTTATTCGCGGAAGAAAGATCCGTATCGCTTTTTAAACCAGATTTTCAAATAATAAACCCGATTTTTGTACCAATTTTAATCTCTACCTTTATTCCTGATAAGTTTTAATAAAAACAAAATTTCTCAATATTTCCTCCTTTATCTCTTCCACGCAAATATTTAGGTCCGGGAGACATCAAAAATTCTCATACGAACACCAAATTTTAATTACAAATTCCGTAAAATGGTATGTCCATAATAAAATTTTTTCAAATAATATTAAATGAACTTCCTTATTTTAGATTAATAAATTTCTGTGGTTGAATATACACGAAAAGCCAATACTCAATGCGATGGGATTTTTTGCAATTTCACGAAGGGCTGTTTTTCAGGTTTGTGTAAACTAATATGATCGTACCATTATTTAATACAAGAAACTTTTTTTTAATTTACAGTGCTTGTCATTTATTTTGGGGATCATGATGATATTGGTACAATTTTATGAAATTCAAAATGGTTACAATCAAATATCAAAATGAAAAAAAAGAAGGCTATAAATAAACCAGTGAGCGGAGCAGTATAGTCGGACGGGGCCGACCATAAGATATTCTACACATTCGACGAAAATCTAACTTTCTATGGTTCTATATTCAGAGCTTGGGCAATATTTCGAGATATTTTATAATATTCACACATGTCTAGATCGACTCAGCTAGTCGAGATATGACGATCGGTATACTTAAAGATGGGTCTAGGACCAATATTTTGCGGCGTATCGTAAATTCATCTTACGGGCATTCAATTGATAGTCTCGAATGTACACAAGCACCTGTGTACAATATCCTGTCGATCGGATAGACTTTATATCTTATGTGGATCGTTGAAAATCGGACAATAATAATGAACCCATGGAAAATATATTTGAAAATAGTAAAGGTGATCGCACCATTTTATTTCTAGGTCACATTTAATACGACAATATTTGTCTCTTCTTTGAAAATTGGACTCGAAAAAACTGATGTGCCTGATTTGAATCATCTCCATCAATAGATGGGGTTTGAAGAATGCTTTGTTCACTTTTCTTTTACAGTGACAACTCCGGTCAAACCTCATTCAACCCGTTTTCATAGAAGAAATTATGAGCTAAAAATATACGTTTAATCTCTCTCTGTATCGTTACACGTTCCAGAATTATGAAGAATCCCAGAAAACTCAATTTTTTTGCAAAACAATCTTTAATATTGACGCATGGTGTATGACCTAAACTAATAAAAACTTAAACCTAAACTAATAAAAATTCGGTATCGTTACGCGTTACTCAAAAGATATGAATAATCTACAATACCGATGATGTTCTATAAATTTGACAGAACTGGCAAACATTTGTCGTCAGCGCCATCTACCGAATGAGTAGATTCAAAAATCGATTGGCCAAAATTTAAACCACGTTTCTTTTTACTATAACTTTTGACCTTCTGTAGTTATTTCAAAAAAAATTGCTTGGAAGCTTGGACTTAAAAAAAAACAGATTTGCATGATTTGAATCATACCCATCAATAGATGGCGCTGATGCTGTATACGTAATTTCTTTTTGCTATAACTTTTTTCGAATTGCTGGTATTCAAATGAGTGATGTCATATGAAAGATATAATCCTATACTTTCCTGTGAAATAAATAAAATTTAAAAATTAGTTGAATATTAATTTGAACATGAAGTTTCAAGATTATATTTATAAAGTATGCAGTATTACATTGTTTTGGAAGTACCAGAAGGAGTGGACCGTAGATCCCATCTTGTGCACAATTTCGATGAAATTTGATATTTCGTTAGCTTTTTATGAGATTTACAAGTTTTCAAAAATGTTGACCCTTTTTTGGGGATTGACAAGTAGGAGTGGACCGATAAGTCCAATCTTACAACATTATAAAGGCATGGTTAAAATATTAGGTTGGGCAAATATTGATTCAACTCAGATAGTCCGTTCGCATGGTCTTAAGAAACTAATTGTCAGCATAATGTTGACCATTTTGTGAGAAACCAGAAGAAGTGTACCGATATTCCATATCTTCGAACTTAATTTAAGTTTGGAAGAAATATTACGATTGTCAAAAATGTTGACCCTTTTTGGGGGATGAACTAGTAGGAGTGGACCGATAAGTCCAATCTTATAACATTATCCAATCTTAGGGCATGGTTAAAATATTACGTTGTGCAAATTTTGATTCAAATCGGTTAGTCCGTTCGCATGGCGTTAAGAAACTAATTGTCAGCATAATGTTACCATATTGTATGGGAGAAACCAGAAGAAATATACCGAAATTCCATATCTTCGAACTTAATTTAAGTTTGGAAGAAATATTACGATTGTCAAGTTTGGATAAAATCGGTTACTCACTTCGAGAATTATCGTTCGCTTCCTGTATATACATATACCCATCCAGTCACACAGACAGACGGTATCTAAATCGAAGATATCTAAATCTGGGCGGTTACTTTGTATTGCGATGCGTAAGAACAATTGTGTCGTATCGCGTAATTGGTACTCTCTAATTCGTTTTCGTATCTCCTTTCGCATCTACTTTACGCAAATGTGGCATCACCGCAATCTATATTACGAAAACGCATGTCAAACTCCTTCGTTAAACGCAAATATCTTGCGTTAACAAAATAGCAAACGCAAGTGAAGCAAAACATGTAAGTAAGCGCAATTAAAGGTTTTATTTATATCTAAATTGTTATTTATTTTAGTTGAAAGCCAAAAAAGGTACAGTGTTGCAGACTCAGCATCGTCAGTTCCAACTTTAGTAGATTTTATGGCGCAACGCAGGGGTTTGCCAAAGGCACAGTTGCAGAGTTCAAATACGAAACAACGCGCCAACAATTTGTAGACAAAACTGGATGATGACCTTAATACAAATGGACCTCCTGTAAGAGATGTCGCTGGTTGGAAAAAAGTAATGTTTTATATTTTTTATATAAAATGTGAAACTATGTGTGCATATTTACAGGTTGGTGTTGATAAACACCTTGTCCAAACAACTTCAACGCAGCGGCCATTTTTATTGGAGTTGGAATTGCAGGGGATCTATTTGGAACGACGAGGACATTTTTTATAGCGTTTACCAGATACATCAACGCATCTTTATTGAGACGAAAATTTTGCATAAATTTATTAGAATTAAATATTCTAAAACGTTTCTCACATAATTCGTACTTCTATTTTCATACCGTGTTTACTTTGGGAGAGTATATTTGATTGATCACTTAAAATTCTTTTTTCAATTCGTTAATAATTTTTGTTAAAAAAAAAACTCGTACAACATAAAAATATGTTTTTATTTACAACTTTTTGACGTTTCCTTTTGTCATTCTTCGTTATTGCTTACTTTGTGGTGCCAATGTTGCCGTATTTTCGATTTAATTTGCGAATGCGTTTGCGTGAGCGATACAGAGTACCAAATTGTACTGTTAACGCATTTAGCTTTCGCATCGCACTTGCTTTCGCAACGCACCTGAGCCGATTCCAACAAAACTTAATACACATTATTCTAGACTCAAGTCGGTAAGCGGCACAAAATCTTGTCTAAAACGGATAAAGTTTGGTGCATCATTTTCGTAAAATCTGACGAAAATATTTATTTCGGTGCTATAACTAAATTTGAATTGAAATATGGATTGTTGTTGGGAAAAAACTAGCTGTGCCAAAGAACAAAAGTATGGAACTGAAATTCGACATCTGTCTAACTAAGTTATTAACCAATTTTATACTCTTCAGTTGAAAGTCTGGCATGGACGGAAAAGTCACTGTTTGTTGCGATCTTTGGTCCGAAGGTGTGAAAATGACGATGGAACTACAGTCAAAGTAAATTCTGAGCGATGTGGTCATATGATAACCGATTTTTTGTCTGCTATTGATTAATACGACTTGGAGAGTATGCGGTTTCAAAGAGATGGTGACACATGCCGTATTGACAGTAGCGAATATTGCTTTATTGGAAGAGTAGCGATATCAACTGGTTAACATGCGATTTGACACCTTTAGACGTTTTTTTAAGGGGCTACGCGAAAGCTAGAGTTTATTTATCTCTTCAGCAAACATTCAAAGTTATAGCTGAGTGTTAAAATTTGTAACGGATTATATTCCTAATTTTTTGAGTTATTGTGAACGCCCGTTTTAAAAATACAGTTTGGAGAAAAACTGTATTTTTTCACTTCTGCCGTCGCTTGATGCAGATACAATTAGTTGTGAAATATGTTAAGTCTAAATTGATAAATAAAAACTATTGCTCGAACGATATTAATTAAAGTTTTTTTTTATTTTAACAAGGATTACCTTACATTGTATGATTTTTATTAAAATAAAAAAACTAGTTACTATTATTATACTTTCTAAATTTATGTACAAAAAAAGTATAAACTTTACACTTTTTTAACTATGCAGTTGCTGAATTTCATTCACTTCATTTTATGGGTCTCTTTTACTATATTCAGATATTTGTCTGCTTAGCTCATGAAATTGCATCATTATTATCAAATAGTTCATTATTGATGCCAGTAACTGTAATGAGGAAAGATAAATAATTGAAATAAATATTATTATAAAAACTTTATTGGCTACAGAATTAGCTCACATGAAATAATGTCCTTTGATCTAATGCAAAGAAACCCAACGCATTCAGGACGGGCTTTTGTTGCAGATGTTTCCATAGAACTTTATCAATCTGTAAAAAAAGAAAAATAGAAACAAATATATTGAAATCAAATCGTATTTAATAATATTTTCAGCATAGATAGAGAAAAAAGCTTACCAATTTTTTGTAAGGACTCTTACTACTACAATTCCGGGAAATTATTTGAATAGTTTTATTAACCTGTAGGAATACATAATTAAATGAGTTAATAAAGTTTTCCATCTATCCGTCCGTACGACTGTTGATGTATTGTTGATATTTGTCCAAATAAAAAATCAGTAGGGAAAGTAGTTAAATCGGATTGGGCCGACTATATGATACCCTTCACTACTTTGAGTATTTTGTACATATGCATCTTAACAATTTCATGCCAATGTTCTCTCGAAGGAGCATACACATGCCTTTCAGCAACATATTCTAAATTCAATTTCATTCGGGTAGATTTATGGAAATCGATTTATTGCAAACTTGATACACGTTATGCAGTATACCGCACTGTTAAAAATTTAATCTCAATCAGTCACCCGTTCGAAATATATATGGAAGAGTTATGCCAAATTTCGTGCAAATAGAAGGACATATCGGGACTTGGGTGTACCATTGTGATTAAATCGGACGAAAATATATATAGGGGCTATATCTTAGCAACAACATTTTAGACTTAATTCAGTAGCCTATACCAAAATTCATGCAAATCGAAAGGTATGTAGGGACTTTGGTGCACCAGTTACATAAAATCGGACGAAAATTTATATGGGAGCTATATCTAAATCTGAACCGATGTTCACGAAACTTTGCACACATCATTCTACACTTAATTCACGAAACTTTGCACACACCATTCTAGACTTAATTCAGTACGCTGTGCCAATTTTCGTGCAAATCGAAAGATATATAGGGGCTTTGGTGCACAATTTACCTTAAATCGGATGAAGATATATATGGGAGCTATATCAAAATCTGAACCGATTTTTACGAAACTTGGCAGACATCATTCTAGACCTTATTCATTACGCTCTGCCAACTTTCGTGCAAATCAAAAGATTTTCAGGGACTTTCGTGCACACTTTACCTTAAATCGGACGAAGATATATATGGGGGCTATATCTAATTCTGAACCGATTTTTACGAAACTTGGCAGACATCATTCTAGACCTTATTAATTACGCTGTGCCAACTTTCGTGCAATTCAAGAGATTTCCAGGGACTTTCGTGGACTATTTACCTAAAATCGGGCGAAGTTATATATGGAAGCTATATCTAAATCTGAACCGATTTTCACGAAACTTTGCACACATCATCCTTAGACCTTATTCATTATGCTGTGCCATTTCGTGCAAATCGAAAGATATATAGGGACTTTGGTGCACAATTCCCCTTAAATCGGACAAAGACATAATACCCTGTACCACAGTGTGGCGAAGGGTATAAAAAGAACCATGGGTCTATCTCGCTTCCTTTTGCCTGTTACAAACATATCCACAAAGACAGAATACCCTGTACCACAGTGAGGTGAAGGGTATAAAAACCTTACCTCATATTTCAAACTGCCACATTTGACAATTACAATTACCAAAACAATCCATGGCGCCCAAAAGAACAACGAAATAATGCAGGGTATTATTTTGTAATAAATACTAAATCCATCATCAATTTCGAGGATACAAATTATAAGATACGGTCCAGAAGGTGCCGAAATCAAAAAATATCCTATAGTAATGAGCA
This sequence comes from Musca vetustissima, assembly GCF_032173495.1. Lineage (NCBI taxonomy): Eukaryota > Metazoa > Arthropoda > Insecta > Diptera > Muscidae > Musca > Musca vetustissima. The sequence continues at coordinate 172,867 of NW_026877398.1, read as the reverse complement.
GTAGTAGGGCAAATTGATGATTTAAATTATTATGGCAAATAATCAGTAATTGCGATCGTTTATCAAGCAATTCTTGTAAAACTGTCTTCTCCAAAAATACACCTTCCTGTAGTAAACGATTATTTAAAATCGATAAATATATATTGATAATTTTAACACTGCTCCAATACAAAGAAACGAATATGCCCAATACAGCTATGACGACAGAATAAATCCATATACAGGACAGTTGAGCTTTCCATACGTGCATGCCGTATTGAAAACACACCACATTTAGAAAAACGTTCACCACTCCGATTGTGGCGAATATGTAAAAGTAACGACGTGATGGATGACCACCACTGTTGTTTTTCTCGCCGGATAATTTATTGTAATAGCAAAGTATTTTATTTAAAAATTCCAAATTTCTTTGACGATTTAAATAGAAATGGCCATAGACAAATGAAAGGACGAAGCAACCGGTTATGGTGCATAGTAACGAATGTTGATTTGCCGTGTCCGAAAAATTTTTGATTACGAAATCGTCACTTTGAAAAATGCAATAGAAAAGCATTGGAATGGTTGTCAGTTGTATGAAATAGAATATTAATTTAGCTCGTTTGTTGTTTCGGGGTGGTATTAATATTAATTTATTTTGTTCGTCCTTGTAACAGCCACAGCAAATAAGCCCGAATAGATTTAAACTTTTTATGTGCCAATATAATTCCGTATATGTTGACATTGCGTTCGATACTGAGAAAGGGTTGGGAATTGTTGTACTGTGTGCCCATATTGATGGCCAGTAATTAATTAACACGATAAATATCTGTGTTGATATAAAATGTAAGTTTGTATAATGTATTGTTTACGATACCCTTGTTTAAAAAAAATTCAAATTGCGTATAATATGACATTACCAGGCAATTAGCTATGTAGTTAATATATAGGATCCGCGAACTTCGAAGGCCAACAAGGAACCACATGGACTCATACCAAATTGCCATGAAAGTCCTTTAAAATCTATTTTAAAAAATCCACGCCTAAGGCCATGAAAGTCCTTTAAAAATCTATTTTAAAAAATCCACGCCTAAGGCCATGAAAGTCCTTTAAAAATCTATTTTAAAAAATCCACGCCTAAGGCCATGAAAGTCCTTTAAAAATCTATTTTAAAAAATCCACGCCTAAGGCCATGAAAGTCCTTTAAAAATCTATTTTAAAAAATCCACGCCTAAGGCCATGAAAGTCCTTTAAAAATCTATTTTAAAAAATCCACGCCTAAGGCCATGAAAGTCCTTTAAAAATCTATTTTAAAAAATCCACGCCTAAGGCCATGAAAGTCCTTTAAAAATCTATTTTAAAAAATCCACGCCTAAGGCCATGAAAGTCCTTTAAAAATCTATTTTAAAAAATCCACGCCTAAGGCCATGAAAGTCCTTTAAAAATCTATTTTAAAAAATCCACGCCTAAGGCCATGAAAGTCCTTTAAAAATCTATTTTAAAAAATCCACGCCTAAGGCCATGAAAGTCCTTTAAAAATCTATTTTAAAAAATCCACGCCTAAGGCCATGAAAGTCCTTTAAAAATCTATTTTAAAAAATCCACGCCTAAGGCCATGAAAGTCCTTTAAAAATCTATTTTAAAAAATCCACGCCTAAGGCCATGAAAGTCCTTTAAAAATCTATTTTAAAAAATCCACGCCTAAGGCCATGAAAGTCCTTTAAAAATCTATTTTAAAAAATCCACGCCTAAGGCCATGAAAGTCCTTTAAAAATCTATTTTAAAAAATCCACGCCTAAGGCCATGAAAGTCCTTTAAAAATCTATTTTAAAAAATCCACGCCTAAGGCCATGAAAGTCCTTTAAAAATGTATATTAAAAAATCCACGCCTAAGGCCATGAAAGTCCTTTAAAAATGTATATTAAAAAATCCACGCCTAAGGCCATGAAAGTCCTTTAAAAATGTCCTTTAAAAAATGTACGCCTAAAAAAGTCCAAAAATGTATTTTAAAAAATCCACGCCTAAGGCCATGAAAGTCCTTTAAAAATGTATTTTAAAAAATCCACGCCTAAGGCCATGAAAGTCCTTTAAAAATGTATATTAAAAAATCCACGCCTAAGGCCATGAAAGTCCTGTAAAAATGTATATTAAAAAATCCACGCCTAAGGCCATGAAAGTCCTTTAAAAATGTATATTAAAAAATCCACGCCTAAGGCCATGAAAGTCCTTTAAAAATGTATTTTAAAAAATCCACGCCTAAGGCCATGAAAGTCCTTTAAAAATGTATTTTAAAAAATCCACGCCTAAGGCCATGAAAGTCCTTTAAAAATGTATTTTAAAAAATCCACGCCTAAGGCCATGAAAGTCCTTTAAAAATGTATTTTAAAAAATCCACGCCTAAGGCCATGAAAGTCCTTTAAAAATGTATTTTAAAAAATCCACGCCTAAGGCCATGAAAGTCCTTTAAAAATGTATTTTAAAAAATCCACGCCTAAGGCCATGAAAGTCCTTTAAAAATGTATTTTAAAAAATCCACGCCTAAGGCCATGAAAGTCCTTTAAAAATGTATTTTAAAAAATCCACGCCTAAGGCCATGAAAGTCCTTTAAAAATGTATTTTAAAAAATCCACGCCTAAGGCCATGAAAGTCCTTTAAAAATGTATTTTAAAAAATCCACGCCTAAGGCCATGAAAGTCCTTTAAAAATGTATTTTAAAAAATCCACGCCTAAGGCCATGAAAGTCCTTTAAAAATGTATTTTAAAAAATCCACGCCTAAGGCCATGAAAGTCCTTTAAAAATCTATTTTAAAAAATCCACGCCTAAGGCCATGAAAGTCCTTTAAAAATCTATTTTAAAAAATCCACGCCTAAGGCCATGAAAGTCCTTTAAAAATGTATTTTAAAAAATCCACGCCTAAGGCCATGAAAGTCCTTTAAAAATGTATTTTAAAAAATCCACGCCTAAGGCCATGAAAGTCCTTTAAAAATGTATTTTAAAAAATCCACGCCTAAGGCCATGAAAGTCCTTTAAAAATGTATTTTAAAAAATCCACGCCTAAGGCCATGAAAGTCCTTTAAAAATGTATTTTAAAAAATCCACACCTAAGGCCATGAAAGTCCTTTAAAAATTTATTTTAAAAATCCACGCCTAAGGCCATGAAAGTCCTTTAAAAATGTATTTTAAAAAATCCACGCCTAAGGCCATGAAAGTCCTTTAAAAATGTATTTTAAAAATCCACGCCTAAGGCCATGAAAGTCCTTTAAAAATGTATTTTAAAATATCCACGCCTAAGGCCATGAAAGTCCTTTAAAAATGTATTTTAAAAAATCCACGCCTAAGGCCATGAAAGTCCTTTAAAAATATATTTTAAAAAATCCACGCCTAACACCATGAAAGTCCTTTAAAAATGTATTTTAAAAAATCCACGCCTAAGACCATGAAAGTCCTTTAAAAATGTATTTTAAAAAATCCACGCCTAAGGCCATGAAAGTCCTTTAAAAATGTATTTTAAAAAATCAACGCCTAAGACCATGAAAGTCCTTTAAAAATCTATTTTAAAAAATCCACGCCTAAGGCCATGAAAGTCCTTTAAAAATATCTTTTAAAAAATCCACGCCTAACACCATGAAAGTCCTTTAAAAATGTATTTTAAAAAATCTACGCCTAACACCACGAAAGTCCTTTAAAAATGTATTTTAAAAAATCCACGCCTAACACCATGAAAGTCCTTTAAAAATGTATTTTAAAAAATCTATTTTAAAAAATCCACGCCTAAGGCCATGAAAGTCCTTTAAAATGTATTTTAAAAAACCACGCCTAAGGCCATGAAAGTCCTTTAAAATGTATTTTAAAAAACCACGCCTAAGGCCATGAAAGTCCTTTAAAATGTATTTTAAAAAACCACGCCTAAGGCCATGAAAGTCCTTTAAAATGTATTTTAAAAAACCACGCCTAAGGCCATGGAAGTCCTTTAAAAATGTATTTTAAAAAAACCACGCCTAAGGCCATGAAAGTCCTTTAAAAATCTATTTTAAAAAATCCACGCCTAAGGCCATGAAAGTCCTTTAAAAATGTATTTTAAAAAAACCACGCCTAAGGCCATGAAAGTCCTTTAAAAATCTATTTTAAAAAATCCACGCCTAAGGCCATGAAAGTCCTTTAAAAATCTATTTTAAAAAATCCACGCCTAAGGCCATGAAAGTCCTTTAAAAATCTATTTTAAAAAATCCACGCCTAAGGCCATGAAAGTCCTTTAAAAATCTATTTTAAAAAATCCACGCCTAAGGCCATGAAAGTCCTTTAAAAATCTATTTTAAAAAATCCACGCCTAAGGCCATGAAAGTGCTTTAAAAATGTATTTTAAAAAATCCACGCCTAAGGCCATGAAAGTGCTTTAAAAATGTATTTTAAAAATCCACGCCTAAGGCTAAGGAAGTCCTTTAAAAAATTCAGGGGTATGAAAGTCCTTTAAAATGTTTTTATTATTTGCCCGACATTTTTTAATTAAAAAAATTACCTCTATTTTGAGAACGCTGCATTTGGCAATTACGACGAAGATAAATCCAAATGGCATACACCAAACTACTGTGACAATACACGGTATCACTTTATGAAGAATATGCTTCTCTGATTCATAATTCACAATTATGGAAAATATTAGAAAGGGTCCCGATGGAGCCGATACCAAAACATAACCCATTATCACCACACACATTATACCGAAATGATAATTCAAATTTCGATTACAATTCAACAATAACATATTGCGTTGTTTCAAAATCGATTGCAAATTATTTTGACCATCTATGTCTTCTTCAACTTCTAGAAATTTTTTCAATTCCAAATTGAAATGTTTTAAAAATATTTCAAATATTTTGACTGTACTCATATAAAGTGATATGACAAGTCCGGCGATTATCGCGACTAGTGTATGGACAAAAATATACGATATAGCAACGGTGATATATAATTCATAATACGATACTATTGTTATCAGAAAGGTGTTGATCGATACGAAAAGATATACAAAATAATAACGTCGATATGTGTTCAAGCCTTTCATGGCCAGTTGGTTGTAATAAAATAAAATATCCTGCAGGAAGTGGATAAGATGCTCCTGTGTTCGATTGAAGTAAATATAGAAAAATGATATCAGGACACAAGCACTTCCGAATAATAGCAGCGAATGTTGATTTCCCGTATCGGTAAATAGAACTAAGAAAAAATCCCGACTACATATGGCGGCATACGATAGCATAGCACAGCATATTAAAAGGATACAACAACATGTTATTTTATCCCGTTTGTTGGTGTTGCATTTCTTATCGTTAATAATCGTTAGTTCGCCATTGGTATCCCTATGGCATTGACAACAACACAACCCGAAGAAGTTCAAGGTATTTATATGTAAATATAGTTCCGGATAGGAAGACATGCCGTTGAGGACTGAAGTGAAATGTTAGTATTGAGTTCTGGCTCGGAACGACAATAAATGGACAAGTGGTGTATTAATATTTTATTGGAAATATTAATAATTAATAAACGAATTGGTTGTTTGATGATACCGGCAGAGTACAAGTATAAGTGTAGTATTTATACCATTAAAAGACTTTCCCAGCCAAAGACGTGGATTTTTCCAAGTAGATTTTTTGAAGACTTTCATGGCCTTAGGGGTACATTTTTAAAATAGATTTCTAAAGGTCTATCATGGCTGGCATGAGCAGTGGATTTTTTAAAATAGATTTTTAAAGGACTTTCATGGCCTTAGGTGTGGATTTTTTTAAATCGATTTTTAAAAGACTTTCATGGCCTTAGGCGTGGATTTTTTAAAATCTATTTTTAACGACTTCCATGGCCTTAGGCGTGGATTTTTTAAAATAGATTTTTAAATGACTTCCTTACACTGAGGCGTGGATTTTTTTAAATAGATTTTTAAATGACTTCCTTACACTGAGGCGTGGATTTTTTTAAATAGATTTTTAAATGACTTTCATGGCCTTATGCGTGGATTTTTTAAAATCGATTTTTAAAGGACTTTCATGGCCTTAGGCGTGGACTTTTAAATTCGATTTTTAAAGGACTTTCATGGCCTTAGGCATGGATTTTTTAAAAAGATTTTTTAAGGAGTTTCATGGCCTTAGGCTTGGATTTTTTAAAATCGATTTTTTAAGGACTTTTATGGCCTTAGGCGTGGACTTTTTAAAATCGATTTTTTAAGGACTTTCAGGACTTAGGCGTGGATTTTTTAAAATCGATTTTTTAAGGACTTTCATGGCTTAGGCTTGGATTTTTTAAAATCGATTTTTTAAGGACTTTCATGGCTTAGGCTTGGATTTTTTAAAATCGATTTTTTATGGACTTTCATGGCCTTAGGCGTGGATTTTTTGGGAACTTCCATAGCCTTAGGCGTGGATTTTTTAAAATCGATTTTTAAAGGACTTTCATGGCCTTAGGCGTAGATTTTTTAAAATCGATTTTTTAAGGACTTTCATGGCCTTAGGCGTAGATTTTTTAAAATCGATTTTTTAAGGACTTTCATGGCCTTAGGCGTAGATTTTTTAAAATCGATTTTTTATGGACTTTCATGGCCTTAGGCGTGAATTTTTTAAAATCGATTTTTTGAGGACTTTCATGGCCTTAGGCGTGAATTTTTTAAAATCGATTTTTAAGGACTTTCATGGCCTTAGGCGTAGATTTTTTAAAATCGATTTTTTATGGACTTTCATGGCCTTAGGCGTGAATTTTTTAAAATCGATTTTTAAGGATTTTCATGGCCTTAGGCGTGGATTTTTTAAAATCGATTTTTAAAGGGCTTTCATGGTCTTAGGCCTAGATTTTTTAAAATGAATTTTTAAAGGACTTTCATGGTCTTAGGCGTGGATTTTTTAAAATCGATTTTTAAAGGACTTTCATGGTCTTAGGCGTGAATTTTTTAAAATCAATTTTTAAAGGACTTCCCTAGCCTCAGGCGTGAATTTTTTAAAATCAATTTTTAAAGGACTTCCCAAGCCCCAGGCGTAAATTTTTTAAAATCGACTTTTGAAGGACTTTATGTGTATAGTTGAATTCTTGTATTTTTTCTATAAATATTTACCTCCTTTGCCAGACTGCCACACTCGGCCATTACCACGAATATACAAATCATTGGTATAGTCCATATAATTGTAATAATAATCGGTGATAGTATTGAAATTATATTACTCTTCGATTTCCTATTCATGATGAGGGCAAGAATAACAAAAGGTGCAGATGGTGCCGAAAATAATACATATGATATTACAGCAACAAATATAATGCCGAAATGATAATTAAAATTTCGATTACAGATAACAAATAACAAATTTTTTTGACTGAGAAATTTTTGTAACTTCTCTAAACTTTTCGATTCACTTTCCGCGGCAAGGAATTCCTCTAATTTCACATTAAATTGTTTTAAAAATAGTTCACAAATTTTTACCGTGCTCATATAAAGCGATACGACAACACCAACAGTTATGGTAACGAAAGTGTGTATTAAATTAAACGATATGGCAACTACTAATTTTAATTGGAAATAAGTCATTGATGTTACAAGGAAACTAGTAAACGTTACAAAAATATATAAAAAATAATAGAGTCTAGAGGATTTGTCATTATCGACCAATTCGTTATAATAAATTAAAATATCCTTAAGAAAGTGAATAAGTTCGCCATGCATGACATTTAAGTAAACATAGGAAAATGATATCATTACACAAGCACTACCGAACAATAGCAACGAATGTTTATTTCCCGTATCCGTTAGCATGTCAATGAAAAAATCTCGACTACACAGGATGGCATAGAGTAGCATGCCCGTGCATATTACAAGGATACCGGAACATGTTAGCTTAGCTCGTTTGCCGCTGTTTTTCTCTTGGCCACGGATTGTCAATCGGCCATCATTATCCCTATTACACTGGCAACAACACAATCCCAAGAAGTTCAAGGTTTTTATATGTAAATACAGTTCCGGATAGGAAAACATATCGTTGAGAACTAAAGTGAAACGCCAATATTTGATTGAGCTACACATCTAGTCTGGTTCAAGTAGGACAGGTGTCCAAACAAAGTGTTTTAATATTTTATTGGAAAAATATTAATAATTCTAATAGTTATTTGTCCACCGCACATGCGAGTTATTCAAATAAGACACCTTGATGATAATCATTTAATACTTTGTAGGCATTGTTTTCTTTTGGTACGTAAAATAAGAGAAAGGACGAAAAGAATACCAAATTTTATATACAAAAAGGAGAAACAAAAAAGAATACCATAGGCATGCATGCATTAAAAGCTCTCATAGCCATTGACGTAGAAATTTTAAAAAATATTTTTTAAAGGACTTTCTTCACAACCGTAGGCGTGGATTTTTTAAATAATATTTTTAAAGGACTTTCATAACCTTAGGTGTGAATTTCTTAAAAAAAGGTTTTCGAAGACTTTCATGACATTAGGCGTGGATTTTTTAAAGGACTTTCATAGCCTTAGGTGTGGATTTGTTAAAGGACTTTCACGACCTAAGGCGTGGATTTTTTTAAAATATATTTTTGAAGGACTTTCATGACCTAAGGCGTGGATTTTTTAAAATATATTTTTGAAGGACTTTCATGACCTAAGGCGTGGATTTTTTAAAATATATTTTTGAAGGACTTTCATGAACTAAGGCGTGGATTTTTTAAAATATATTTTTGAAGGACTTTCATGAACTAAGGCGTGGATTTTTTAAAATATATTTTTAAAGGACTTTCATGAACTAAGGCGTGGATTTTTTAAAATATATTTTTAAAGGACTTTCATGAACTAAGGCGTGGATTTTTTAAAATATATTTTTAAAGGACTTTCATGAACTAAGGCGTGGATTTTTTAAAATATATTTTTAAAGGACTTTCATGAACTAAGGCGTGGATTTTTTTAAAATATATTTTTAAAGGACTTTCATGAACTAAGGCGTGGATTTTTTAAAATATATTTTTAAAGGGCTTTCATGAACTAAGGCGTGGATTTTTTAAAATATATTTTTAAAGGACTTTCATGAACTAAGGCGTGGATTTTTTTAAAATATATTTTTAAAGGACTTTCATGAACTAAGGCGTGGATTTTTTAAAATATATTTTTAAAGGGCTTTCATGAACTAAGGCGTGGATTTTTTAAAATATATTTTTAAAGGACTTTCATGAACTAAGGCGTGGATTTTTTAAAATATATTTTTAAAGGACTTTCATGAACTAAGGCGTGGATTTTTTAAAATATATTTTTAAATGACTTTCATGAACTAAGGCGTGGATTTTTTTAAAATGGGTTTTTAAGGGACTGTCATGGCCTTAGGCGTGGATTTTTTTAAAATGGGTTTTAAAGGACTTTCATGGCCTTAGGCGTGGATTTTTTTAAAATGGGTTTTAAAGGACTTTCATGGCCTTAGGCGTGGATTTTTTAAAATGGCATGGATTTTTTAAAATGGGTTTTTAAAGGACTTTCATGGCCTTAGGCGTGGATTTTTTAAAATGGCATGGATTTTTTAAAATGGGTTTTTAAAGGACTTTCATGGCCTTAGGCGTGGATTTTTTTAAAATGGGTTTTTAAAGGACTTTCATGGACTTAGGCGTGGATTTTTTTAAAATGGGTTTTTAAAGGACTTTCATGGCCTTAGGCGTGGATTTTTTAAAATGGCATGGATTTTTTAAATGGGTTTTTAAAGGACTTTCATGGCCTTAGGCGTGGATTTTTTAAAATGGCATGGATTTTTTAAAATGGGTTTTTAAAGGACTTTCATGGCCTTAGGCGTGGATTTTTTAAAATGGCATGGATTTTTTAAAATGGGTTTTTAAAGGACTTTCATGGCCTTAGGCGTGGATTTTTTAAAATGGGATGGATTTTTTAAAATGGGTTTTTAAAGGACTTTCATGGCCTTAGGCGTGGATTTTTTAAAATGGGATGGATTTTTTAAAATGGGTTTTTAAAGGACATTCATGGCCTTAGGCGTGGATTTTTTTAAAGAATGGGTTTTTAAAGGACTTTCATGGCCTTAGGCGTGGATTTTTTAAAATGGCATGGATTTTTTAAAATGGGTTTTTAAAGGACTTTCATGGCCTTAGGCGTGGATTTTTTTAAAATGGGTTTTTAAAGGACTTTCATGGCCTTAGGCGTGGATTTTTTTAAAATGGGTTTTTAAAGGACTTTCATGGCCTTAGGCGTGGATTTTTTTAAAATGGGTTTTTAAAGGACTTTCATGGCCTTAGGCGTGGATTTTTTTAAAATGGGTTTTTAAAGGACTTTCATGGCCTTAGGCGTGGATTTTTTTAAAATGGGTTTTTAAAGGACTTTCATGGCCTTAGGCGTGGATTTTTTTAAAATGGGTTTTTAAAAGACTTTCATGGCCTTAGGCGTGGATTTTTTTAAAATGGGTTTTTAAAGGACTTTCATGGACTTAGGCGTGGATTTTTTTAAAATGGGTTTTTAAAGGACTTTCATGGCCTTAGGCGTGGATTTTTTAAAATGGCATGGATTTTTTAAATGGGTTTTTAAAGGACTTTCATGGCCTTAGGCGTGGATTTTTTAAAATGGCATGGATTTTTTAAAATGGGTTTTTAAAGGACTTTCATGGCCTTAGGCGTGGATTTTTTAAAATGGCATGGATTTTTTAAAATGGGTTTTTAAAGGACTTTCATGGCCTTAGGCGTGGATTTTTTAAAATGGGATGGATTTTTTAAAATGGGTTTTTAAAGGACTTTCATGGCCTTAGGCGTGGATTTTTTAAAATGGGATGGATTTTTTAAAATGGGTTTTTAAAGGACATTCATGGCCTTAGGCGTGGATTTTTTTTAAAATGGGTTTTTAAAGGACTTTCATGGCCTTAGGCGTGGATTTTTTAAAATGGCATGGATTTTTTAAAATGGGTTTTTAAAGGACTTTCATGGCCTTAGGCGTGGATTTTTTTAAAATGGGTTTTTAAAGGACTTTCATGGCCTTAGGCGTGGATTTTTTTAAAATGGGTTTTTAAAGGACTTTCATGGCCTTAGGCGTGGATTTTTTTAAAATGGGTTTTTAAAGGACTTTCATGGCCTTAGGCGTGGATTTTTTTAAAATGGGTTTTTAAAGGACTTTCATGGCCTTAGGCGTGGATTTTTTAAATTTTTAAAGGACTTTAAAGGATTGCCTATGGCGTGGAATTTTTGAAATAAATTACATGGTCTTAGGCGTTGAGTTTTTTAAATTAATTTTTAAAATATTTTTATTGCCTTAGGCGTGAAGATTTTGTAATAGATTTTAAAGGACTTTCGTTGCTTTGGCGTGGAATTTTTAAATTGATTTTTAAAGGACTTTCATGGCCTTAGGCGTGGATTTTTAAAATAAATTTTAAAAGGACTTTCATGGCCTTAGGCGTGGATTTTTTAAAATACATTTTTAAAGGACTTTCCTGGCTTCAGGCGTCGATTTTTTACAATATATATTTTTAAGCGACTTCCTGGCCTCAGGCGTGGATTTTTTACAATATATTTTTAAGCGACTTTCCTGGCCTCAGGCGTGGATTTTTTACAATATATTTTTAAGCGACTTTCCTGGCCTCAGGCGTGGATTTTTTACAATATATTTTTAAGCGACTTTCCTGGCCTCAGGCGTGGATTTTTTACAATATATTTTTAAGCGACTTTCCTGGCCTCAGGCGTGAATTTTTTAGAATAAATTTTTAAGCGACTTTCCTGGCCTCAGGCGTGGATTTTTAAAATTGATTTTGAAAGGACTTTCAAAACCTTAAAAGTGATTTTGAAAGGACTTTCATAGCCTTAAAATTGATTTTGAAAGGACTTTCATAGCCTTAAAATTGATTTTTTTCAATTGGAATTTATTAAAATAGATTTTTAAAGGACTTTCATAGCCTTAAAATTGATTTTTTTCAATTGGAATTTATTAAAATAGATTTTTAAATGACTTTCATTTGTTAAAGATTCAAATCAAATATAAAAAAGACTCAAAATGGTCGCATGGACCATATGCATATAATTTAGATTTTATTTACAACATAATTATACAGCAGTGTTCTCCGAATTATCGATATATTTCCACCTCTCACAATATTTTTCTATTACTATTAGAATAATAATCACAGCTTTTGTGTGGATGGCAAAGGACACCGAGCACTGTCGGATGCAACAATGCATTCCATCAACCCATTGTAAGATTATAGGCCGTATGTGGTTTATTTTGTAGAAACAATTATTTGAGTACTAAGTCCGGCTTATTTAAGGCTCACATGTTGCTTTATTTGTACAAGGCAAATTATTTATTATTACTGAAATAAAAGAAATAGTATTTTCTAATAAAAAATCAAATATACTTAACTTTGAAAATGAATTTCGAACTTCCTACGACCGATTCGGATGGATAACTGACCATTGATCTCCTCAACTTATTTCAACTTAAACTAAAAACCTTCATTTTAGAAATTCTACATAACTACACCCCCTATTCATGCTCTCTAATTTCACTTGTCTGTTTCTTCACAAATAAAAAAAGAAGAACCTTTCAAAAGATACCAAAATTTACGGGCCAATGATTAATAAAGAACAACAACAACATCAATAACTGAATCACAAAAACATCACCAACAGACTTTGCCTCTATCAAAAGAAACACATGGAAGTTCAAGCTGAAAAAAGAAACAAAATAAATATATAATAAAAAAATAAAATATTTATAGATTGTTATTAAATTATCAGCGTATGTGTAGCGTATATAAATTTATAAACAATGCCAACAACAAAATATTAACAATTTCATGGGGCAGGGGAGCCGCTGGAGGCAGGGTGGCATTGCGAAAACACTCCCTCTTCATCAAATTGATATGCGTCGCGACAACAAAATCACAACCGGGGAACATTTGACAATCACGTGAAGTTAAAAGAGAGAACGTGTATTAAACGTGATCAAAGATCAACAATACGCAGGAGAACAAAAGAAAAAAACTCTCTTAGACTCTTGTATAGTCAAAATAACTTTCACTCTCTCTTTCATGCATATGAACTTCCCTGACTTTTCCACAGTCTTTTTGCAAACAATTTGGATTTTTGATGACAGAAATATTTTTTCGGGTTTGTGAATTTTATATATTTCTCAGAGATTTTTCGCATCGTGAGCACAGAATTTTGCCTCTTTGACATATTATTAGAGTAAAGGAAATACTTTTATAAATTATAGAATATAGTATTGAAAAAATAATCGAAAACGTTATCATCATTCCGTAACAAAATTTATTCAGTTGTCGTACGCGTTTCAATGAAACAAGTCGATGGATGATTACATTTGAATTAATTACCGGCTATGACGTTAAGGTAGGGGCTTGATGGGCGTTTCTGGAAGCCATACGAGTATTATGTAATTAGAAATTATAGTTTTTTTTTTTTTTTGGAGAAGAGATTAGTGTGGTAGGTTTAGCCATAAAATTAAATAAAATTATTGAAATAATAAACGGAGATTAAAAAACAACACCCTACAAGAATATCAATGGAATTTCTATATATGCCTGATCAGATCAGTAATGGACGTCTCACCAGAAGCCATACCTATCGCGATGATCGACATATTTATATTGTATATGTACGTCGATTGGTTAATATGTATACCGCTGGCTTAACATCAAAAGGCAATAAGTTAACTTTTTCTAGAAATTAAGATTTTGATACAGATATGTTCAATAAGTAAAAATACATCGATTTAATAAAAAATATACAACTATATCATTTGTTGTTGATGTTTTGTTGCGATGAGTAAAGACGCTAAGTCCAATTTATCACATTTCGCTGGCTGTTTATTGTCTTTCCTGAAAAATTGTAAAATATGGACATATTGTCTTTACATGTTAAACCATAAATACATATTAAATGTCTGCACGTACATTCCATACAGAAAGTTTTCTTGGGAAGTTGCTTCCAAAAGTGACCCGTAATAGAAGAACAAGTCTAAAATTAGGCGTAGATTTTTTTTAATATTTTGTCGAGTTTAATTTTAGGCAAGGAATTAAAAAATGTATATTTATTCTGGTCTAATATTAATTACTTACTTTTAAAACTATATATTTTCAAGTCTAATTTTTGGTGTGAATTTTTAAAAAAATATTTTTTGTAAATATTTTTAGGCACTGAATTTTTTTACCTATTCTCAAGTCTAATTTTGTATATATTTATAGATTTTATAGATATTTCTACAAGGCTAATTTTAGGCTTGGAGTTTTTACAGTTTATTTTTCAAATCTCCAATAGGGATTTTTTACGAATATTTTTTCAATACTAATTTTAAATAATTTTAGGCGTGGATTTATACCAATGTTTTTTTCTGGTGTAATTTTGAACATCGATTTTGCAAGACTTATTTTATGCGTGTAGTTTTTAAAAAAATATTTTTTCGTGAATATTTGTTCTTTTTTTAGACTAATTTTTGGACGTGAATTTTTTAAAATATTTTGTTCGTGTCGAATTTTAGGCTTGGACTTTTTACAAATTGTTTTCCAAATTTTCAACCTACAAATAGCCTTTCAAGTCTAATTTATATTTTGTTAATCAAATTTCAAGCTTAGAACTTTTACAATTTTTCCAAGACTTCGTTGGGCGGGCACATTTTTTGTTAGTCATCCATAGGCGTGCATATTTGTTTTAGCCTTCTATTTTTCAAGTCTAAATTTTATGCTTTGCATATAAAAAATATGTATACCTGCACAACTACGTTGTTAGGGTATTATAGCTTTGTGTAGCACCAAGAGTTTTTAACGCCAAAGTATTGGTTCCAGACCCACATTTAAGTATACCGATCGTCATATTTCGACAATCTGAGTCGATCTGGACATGTGTGTCCGTCCGTCTATCCTTTTGTAATTTGTAAACCCGATAAAGGCCAATGGACCAATCGTCATGAAATTTTGCATACAGGACGGGTCAAATATGACCCCTACTGCTTTGGTATTGATCTGTTAATATTTGGGGGATGAAATGGATCGGTTTTTCTGGTCGCTCTAGAGGCTAAAATTATCACACCAGGAAGGCAATGGGGCCAAAGAATAAGCATGATTTTTTAATGAAGATCGGTCAATATTTAGCGGGTCCAATGGAAGCAGACTTTTGTATGAAAAATGGCAAATTTTGTATTCTGGAGGGCATATATTCACTCCCGAAGGACACAGACCTGAGAGTAGTGACCTTTAAATTTATACCAATTATATTCTTTTATGTACTTGGATGTGGATGTTATACGTTAGTATTTTAAGGTTTCTATGTGTTATGATATTTTTTAGTATTAGTAGTACCCCACTAGAGGACGGCATTGTCGCGTTGATCGCATTGAAATTTTACATGAAGTTCCGGTTATCGTCAAGGACGACGCCTATAATTTTCGGTGATGTTGAAATGATATTTAGGGGGTTTATCAAATCAACCAGATGTGACCCAATTTTTGGTTTATGGCGTAAATAAACACTTCGGAAAAATAAGATTTGATAAATATGCCTGGGTTAGAAAGTGAAGTTGTTGACCTATAATCGGCCAAGGGAATGCAAATATCGTTAAATATTGCCTAGGCTCAGAATATAGAACCGCAGAAAGTTTGATTTTCATGGTATCATATGGTCGGCCCCATCCAACTATACTGCTCCGCTCACTGGTTTTTTTCATGTCTATTGTAGGCTTATAGTATTTTTAATATTTGAAGTCTATGATAAGTGTGCATTTACGAACATGGTTTTCAAATAAAATTTTACTCGTTTTATATTTGTCCATCTCCGAGTTAGGCGTGGAGTTTTTATATATTATTTGTTTCAATTCTAGAAATATTTAAAAAAGTCCGCGTCTTTGGTTGGAGTCAACCAACAAAGTTCCTAAAAAACCACCCTTACAGTAATAACATGAAAGTCAATTTTTTTAATCTGCGCCTTCGGTTACGCCCACAAAAATATTTTTAAAAAATCTCAGGTTAGCGAAGAAGGTATTTCCGGCCATAAGTCCACTATGAATAATTGATGTTTCTTCGGTTGAAATTTTTGACTAAAATATTTAAAAAAAATCAGAAAACATGGACTACATGAACACATGAACTAAATACAGAAAGTGGAGAGTGAGTATTTATTCTACACTCACATAACCTAAAAAAGTCTGCCATTTAAAATCAAATATAAGGCTGAAATCGAATTTTGATATTTTGGATAGAATTTCTTTCAATCACTATGATCTCTAAATTCTATAAAAATCATTGTAGGACCTTCAACATACATATACCATTGCGATTAAAACTTTTAATAGTTTGTGTTAGGTATGTGGGTGCTATGGTCCCATCTTGTTTTTAAATGTTTTACAGTTAAAGATCACGAAATACTAAATTCCTGTAACTGAGGATGGAGTCTAGCACCTTAAGAATCATAAATACAAATTTGCAGCCACTTTGTTCGCTCTAAAATTAACAAAATGGTGGACCTTTGAAGAAATATTTTTGGAAAATCGCCGATTTTTTATCAAAAACCAAGTTAAAAAATAAGGAAGATCTTCAGCGATTGGCTTTATCCTAAACGCGTTTAAAATTTGGAACCGATTGGATTAAGTTTTTGAGAATGCCCGCCATTCGCAAAAAAATGTTTAGAGAAAAACGCGTTTAAAGTTTGAGAAGCCCTTCAGCCGTCACTTGATGCTGACATAATAAATCGGCTATATCTTCAAGAGATTTTCACTTGAAATTTTGTATAGACATTCTTTAATCAGTGTAGATTCGAATTATATCAACAAAAATTTTGACCCCGAGAATGGGGTGTCCCCTTAAATCTACAATATGCAAATCGAATAACAAAGATAATAAATCTTCTCCTAATCGTTGGTAACATAAACTTATCTCAGTGTTGAAGTTGTTACCTCTATGCGTATTTAAATAATTTAATGCAGTAGCAATATTTGGTAATCCATTTCATTTGCTAAATAAAACAAAAAACTATTTTCTACAGAATTTTTTACGGATCTTAATATGTTTGTTATCTGCACTGCACGTCATACATATGTGTAGGAGAAGATGTATCATCTTTATGATATCATAAAATATAATGAACAAAAATGTCTGCTAACTTTTTTTAAAGTTTAAAGTTAAATGTTTTTTTTTTATCTCCTCAATCGGAGAAAAATGCTTTCCCTTCATTGATGTGTTTTGAAGGAAATCAGTTAGCGTTCGATGAAAAACCATTACAGGTTTGGCTTTAACCAAAAACTAATGGCTCCAAATCCATAATTGCTTTCCAACACACCAGACCGAATTTCGGTATCCCAGCTTTATTCGTGCCAATGATTCTATATTTTGGTAGTGTTTATTAAACTAAACTATTAACACAAATTACCTCAACTCAACACTAAGTGCGATCCTCATATTAAATTGCAGATTCATTCTCGTTGAAACACGAAAATATTCCAAAAAAAGAAACTTATTTTGTATAGCATATATGAACATTTAGTATAATTTTATATTCTCTTTCCGTTATCATATACACACTCTCTTCCCTTACCCCAAACTCATACTAATTCGAACAGAACACCAAAAATTGATAACATTTATTCGACCATTTTATTTATATAGCAACCAAATCGAACTGACCAGCTAGCTGTTTGACCAATATTAATTTAAAAATTTGCAATCAACTAAGACCCGAAAAGGTATAATCGTGATTAACACGCGATTAGCTTGTTGAAATAAAACGTGTGTCATTCTTTTTCTCCCTCTCTCTTTCGCTCTCTCACACATTCCAGACATTGCATGGCGTTTGAGTTTGACGAAATTGCTGGCATTGTTTTTATATTGAATGAGTTGGCAAAAATGTGTTCTGCCGGTTTTTTATATCTTTCCATATTTTTTCGGCACCCACCATTTTAACGTTGACACACGTCTCACGTTTCCCGGCATGGTGTTTGTGTTTGTTAACACATTTTATAAAAGAGATTAAGTATTTTTTAGTTAAAATTTGGTTAATTTTATTGTTAAGAGATAATGAACCTCGAACATTCGCTTTTTAAGCGGACACCAAAATTAATAGTATGTTCTAATTAAGGCACTAGGGTTCTGTCCGTGTGTCAGTCCATTTGCGATAACATTATGGATCACGAGATTAAATTATACATGTGTAGTTATGTCGGTTGAAAATTTAGAAACATTTTGTGAACCAACAAAATATTAATTGAGATTTAATCGAAACTACTTATTGTATTTTTGTAAATTTTATTTAGTCATTTTGAAAGTGAAGTAGATTTTAGATTAAGTACTTGAAATCGAAATAAAACATTTAGAGTACTTCAATAACTTTACGGTTATGGAAAAATACGATATGAGAATACAAGAAAAGGTCCAAGGAATATGTTATTGGTATAAATGCGTAAATAAATGTAGCCAGAGTTCGAATAACGATGCCGTCGATTTATCCATGTCCGTCTGTTGACACCAGGATAGAGCTTTCAGTATTTATGATAGAGCATTGAAATTTTTAACATACATTATCATTACTCCTAGCATATTTGGTATTGGTAATGGGATATATCGGTTCACGTTATGGTAAAGACCTCATTTGAGGTACCCCCTAACATCCGGCATTTTAGGTATTTTGGCACGTTTTTCATAATCATTGGGTATCAAATCTTACTACTGGAAATGTTCAAAAATAGTCAAATTTTTTATAACGGTATCTCTCGAATTTCAGGTTTTTGGGGAGTATGAGCAATATTTTCAACCGAATTAGCTTTAATTTAGTATTTTGCGTTGTCACTGGGTACCACATCTTCATAGCAAATTTTATTTATTTTTGTTGTGAATATTTGTCCATTTTGTATGATAGTTCCCACATAATGGCACTTCTTTAGAAAATATTATTACTGATGTATGGGTGCTTTTTGTGATAGCCCCCATATAACTGTATCTCCCAAATTCCAGTATTTTTGGGAGCATGGACACGCGTTTTCAATGGAATTGACTGTAATTTGGTATTTTGAATTCACAATAAGTATGAAATCTTCCTTCTACAAGTAATCAGTATTCTTTAATCTTCTTTAGGTATTTTGAGGTTTATGGATCCGTTTTAACCGAATCGGCTGTAATTTCGTTCTGTTTCTAGCAAAAATTTATCATAGCACAGCCAAACGATTACAGGTATTTTAAATGTCCACCTCAAGGAGGGTATAACAAGTTCGACAAGTTTGTTGGAATAGACCGTAGTAGTATGTCCTAGAAGATACGTAGGAACCCTTGGCTTTTAATCTAATATCAATTCTATTCATAAAGGTCTTTATGTTGCAAAATATTCGGAATATATATCCGTAACAAAATTAAAGATCAGTGGAAGTTGTTTTGGGTATCATATGGTCGGCCCCGAACGACTATACTACTCTGTGCACTGATTTTGAAGTAAACAAGTAAAAAAGTGTAAATCGATGTTGCCGACAAATATAAACCTTCAGTCTACGGTTTGCGAAGGTCTTTAAGAGTTGTTTTATTACATTTATTATTTTTAAAAGCTATGAAGTTTGTTTCACCACTTTGGGTATATTCAACAGATGTATCCTGATGTATCCTATCGATGCACCAATTACATAAAACCGAGTATATATGGGAGCCATTTAAATCTGCATAGAATTTAGCTCACGTCATTCGTTTTCAGTACGCTATGACAAATTTCGTGCAAATGTTTTTCACTTTGGTGCACAACCTAAAATCGTATATATATATATATATATATATATGGGGTTTATATACTCTGAACCGATTTTCATGAAACTTGGCACACATTATATCCCATACATAGCCAAATTTCGAAAGATATATAGGGTCTTAAAAGCACCAATTACCTTAGATGAAAATATATATGGAATCTATATCCAAATTTGAACCGATTTCAACGAAACTTTTCACAGGTTGGGTATTTATTTTAATAATTTTATTTACATTAATTGAATCGGTAATATATATATATATATATATACCCTATTTTCCAGGAAACTTGGCATAAAGCACTCTTCTATTGTGTTATGCCAAATTTCGTAATCGGTATATATAGGGACTTTGGTGCATCACTTACATAAAATCGGACGAAACTATATATGGGAGCTATATCTAAATCTGGACCGATTTTCACGAAACTTGGCAGACATCACTCTATCAATTAAGGTAATTTATTGCAAATCGAAAGATATGTAGGGACTTTGGTGCACCATTTACATAAAATCGGACGAAACTATATATGGGAGCTATATCTAAATCTGGACCGATTTTCAGGAAACTTGGCAGACATTATTCTAGGCTTAATTCATTACGCTGTGCCAAATTTCATGCAAATCGAACGATATATAGGGACTTTGGTGCACCATTTACATAAAATCGGACGAAACTATATATGGGAGCTATATCTAAATCTGCACCGATTTTTACGAAACTTGGCAGACATTATTCTAGGCTTAATTCATTACGCTGTGCCAAATTTCGTGCAAATGGAACGATATATAGGGACTTTGGTGCACCATTTCTTTAATGTCAATATGGGAGTATATACTGAACCGGAAATTTCAATAGGGTTCGTCCCTGGGCCTAATAAGTGAACTGTGCCAAATTTCATCCACATCGGATCATAAATGCGACCTGTACTTTGTTCACAAAAATACATGGACGGACGGACATGCGTAAATCAACTCAGAAAGTGATTCTATGCATATTCTCAAAAGTAACTATGGGTCTATCTCGATTCCTTTTGCCTGTTACAAACATATGCACAAAGACATAATACCCTGTACCACAGTGTGGTGAAGGGCATAAAAACTATGAAGTTTGTTGGGGTATGACGTATTATCCGATAATTTCAATAAAGCTATATTTGGTATAAATATTCAGATATGACATTGGAGAGGAAACATGAATGGACACAATACATAATAATTATCTTTTAAAATACAGGTAGATTAAATATTCTAAACTTTGTAGAAATATGAAATATACGTACGTCAATACGTGGTAGAATTATGGAAAAATACACAATGAAAAGTCAGTAATTTTCTATTGCGATTTTATAAAGTTATCATTTTATTAACATGTATGTATTTTGGGCTCCAAAAAAGTGAAAGTTCTTGGTGGGTATATTAGGAATTATCAGTATGATGATTATATTATTATTAATTATTGTTTTGCCTATAATTGTTATATGTTCTGTAGCTATATAAATAAAAACTTCAAGAAGGTTTCCTATCTTTTAATTAATTTCGTAAAAATTTAGAGGGGAAGAGGTGTCCTATGTCTTTTGTTTTCTGTTTAATATAATACTATAAAAAACTAATATGTGGAAAATTTTAAATTTACCATCTGGGATGTTGGCAAGGAATACGTGTATTTTAATATAATTTATGATGTATTCACCACAAACTTCTGCAATGCGTCTAGATTTAACATTTTACGTAGGTTTTTGTTTTTCTCATTATTTGTTTTGACAACTAATTCGTGTGACATCTTATCACCTCCGGAGAGAAAAACAACATAAGTTTATTTAATAAGTAAATACAAAGAAACTACGTGACGTTTTTTCTATAACAGCCTTTACAACAAAATATATTTTAGAATTGTTTTATTTTGATAATCTTTTCTAATATCACAATTAGTCATCTTTTCAAAATTGCACTCTCTGTGTATATATTTAGCGGTTATTTGGTCATTAAATATAGATATTAAATTTCGTTAAAAAACACTAATAACAAAGTATATGAGATATAGGTGATTTAATATATATGTATATAAATATTCCACATTTTTGTTAGTGTCAACATTTCTAAAAATATCAACAATCGAAGTGAGACACTGAAAATATTTTAAAGTTACCTCAGAATTGTGTTTTTGGATACATTTGTACATTTGAATAATGTATAACGACGATTTCATTGCGTGCAACAGGGTATATCATTGTGAACTTATTGTGTTATGCGAATCGCCCAGTGTTAAAGTAAAACGAACATATTCATAGCATACCTTAAGGCTGAAATAGAGCAGAAAATATCAAACACACTGATGTTGATAGTAAGTAAACTTCTAAAAGGTAAGTTAATTAATATGAAAATTGAAAATAAAAATAAAGCATTTACTCTATAAGTAATTCAAAATATTATAATTGAGGAATCAGACATGATTGATACGCTAAAATTATGATGACGATGATACCAAAATTTAATACATTATTATATACCAGCGTTCGAAAATAAACATTATGGTACCGTTCCATAGTGTTCTGTACCGTACCAAGGTGGATAGGTACACTAAAATAACGTACTGTACCGGTACACAAACACTAAATTTTTAGCGTTACTGTTCCGGAGCACAACGAAAATCTTAGCGTACCTGCTGCGGTACACTAAAAAATCGTAGTGTACCGACAGCGGTACACTAAAAAATCGTAGTGTACCGACAGCGGTACACTAAAAATCGTAGTGTACCGACTGCGGTACATTAAAAATCGTTGTGTTCCTCTGGACGGAACACTAAAAATGTTAGTGTTCCTCTTATCGGTACACCAAAAATCGTAGTGTTCCACTGGTCGGAACAATACAAATCGTAGCGTAACAATACAAATCGTAAGTTTACTTGCAATTAAAAAAGTGAAAATGTCCATTTGAAATAGGTATTTTGGCCTGTTTTTGTGACAAAATTATACAGCTGAGAATAAAATTTTCATTAATTTACACAACGAACATATTTTCCATAATATTGGGAGATCTCCTTGTAAAATTCTAGTACGAAAATTTTTTTCTTAAAACAATTATACCTGCATCCATCTATGATTCATACTTTTAGGAAATTTTAGCAAAAATATTCAAAATTTGGTGATTGTCACACAATCAACATAATTATTACCTGCTTATTCATTAAAATAAGTGTACAAATTACGCGGGTATGAAAAAAATATTTTTATGATTTTGGGATAAATGTTACAAAACCACATATTCTTTATGATTTTTGCACAGGTAGTCTTATGCAATACATTTTTCCGATCAGCGCAATCGATTATCAGCGAAAATGTAATCCAATGGAATTTTCAGTTGCGAGTTGGCATCAGATTGAATTTTCACTCGACGACCTTTTTTAGTTATAAAATATTTATTATTTAAAACTGTAGATGCTAATAAAATATTACTAATTTTTAATAAAATATAAAAAAATACAAATTTAACAAGTTTTCTATTTATTGAATCTATTGAAAAAAATATATAAATTTTATTCATACAAAAAATATAATATAATTAATACATCTTTTTGTGTTCCGACAAATGGAACACTACGATTTTAAGTGTTCCGCAAAGTGGAACACTACGATTTTTAGTGTTCCGCCAAATGGAACACTACGATTTTTAGTGTTCCGGCCAGTGGAACACTACGATTTTTAGTGTTCCGGCAAGTGGAACACTACGATTTTTAGAGTTCCGACCGCGGTACGCTACGGTTTTTTAGTGTTCCGACAGCGGTACACTACGATTTTTAGTGCTCCGACCGCGGTACACTACGAATTTCGTTGTGCTCCGGAACAGTAACACTAAAATATTTTTTAATGTTTGTGTACCGGAACACTAACGCTAAAATTTTTTTAGTGTTTGTGTTCCTGGTACTGTACACTACGATAGTGTACCGTTTTTTTGCGAACACTGTTATATACCTCTGTAGGTATTGATGCCCTGTATGGTATTATATGCCCTACATCTATATGGCGAATTGTATTAAGTCTTGAATGACAGGTGTATCTTTAGTTCGGGATATACACACGTGTACACAAAGAAAAATAACGATCTACCACAAAAGTAAACATAAATAAAACTCATATAAAATATTTTTTCATTATATATCTTTTATACCCTATATTTACGTAATACGTTGTCAGGGTATTTTAGATTTATGCTGTCCCAAGTGTTTTTATCGAGCTGAGTCTATCTATACAGGTGTGTCCGCTCCCCTGTCCATTATAATTTGTAAGCACTATACAAGTCACAGTTATGGATCAATCTTCACGATGGAATAGACCAACAACTTTATTTTTGTCTGTTTTTCTAAACGCTCTAGAAGCCACAATTATCACCGGAATATAACAAATACATGGAGAAGGAGATCTGGCCAAAGAATTACTGTTTTAATGAAGATTGGTCATTATTTATCAGGTCAAACAGACCCTGACTTCTATGTAATGTATATTAGGTAAGGGAAAAAGAAATCCTTATATATATTTTTTGCAAATCGTTTAATATAGTTATTGTCGATTTTTAGCTCCTGGGCGATGTTACGACTGCTAACATGCCGGTCAACTTCGACCATTTCTCCGATTTGATAGACATTTTCGACGACCGGTCTACCTGTGCGAGATGCATTTTTAACACCAAGAATTCCAAAATGTCACATAATTGGCTGTTACAGTATCGGAACCATAAACACCATTTATAATATTAGCCACTTGGTTTGCAATGCCGGTCAACTTCGATCATTTCTTCAATTCTATGGACATTTTCGACGACTGGCCTACCTGTGCGAGGTGCACCAAATCAAAAATTCCAAAATTACACATAATTGGATGTTACAGTATCGCAACCATAAATACCATTCATAATATTAGCCGCTTGGCTTGCATTTTCCCGTTGTCGAAGAAAAACTGTAAAATGTACCGAATTTTCTCTTTGTTCACTTCCATTTTTAAAACCCTGTAACTCACTGCTGTGTGCACCAAACAAAAACAGCAAATTATTTTTTTATACTGTGAAATATCACCCTTTCAACGAGCATAAATCTGAAATTGTTTGATCGATACTTTACGAGAAATCTATCAGTACAGCCATCTGCCGAAAAAATAATTGATTTCCTTTCTCCCAAACTAATATTTCTTCCTAATGGATATAGGCCGGAGAAGTAGGCCAAAGGGTGGTTGACATTTAAATTAATACTATTTTATGGCTGTACGTAATCGAATAGCGGAGTTATATTTAAATATTTTAGAGGATTTACGTATCTGATATTGTTTAGTATTCCCATTACCACACTAGGGTGCGTACATATCGCGCCGATCACTATGAAATAAAACATGCAGTTCCGGCTATTGTCAAGGACGACCGCTATAATATTATATAATTATATTATGAAACCTGTTTTGATAATGATCGGCCAAAAAAGAAAGAGGAGCTGTTGACCTCAAATCGGTGAAAAGGGGACAAATATCTCGAAATATTGCCTAGGCACGGAATATAGATCCCCAGAAAGTTAGAGTTCAGTGGTAGACGTGGTCATCCCCGCCCGATTATACTGCTCCGCTCACTGGTTTTATTATAATGTTTTCATTTTGGTATTATGTGTGTGAAACACTATATCATTTAAATGGACTCCCGCGAACTGACACATAGGAACGATATCTCAGCCATAACTTGACGATAATTGGTTTTTAGTGCTCACGAGTTGAAAATGTATCTGCATGAACACGACATTCCGCGTTGCGCCACAATGAAAAATTTACACCAGGAAATTGCTCTTCCAATTAACCTATATTCTCTCGAGTTGTTTGCTATATAGTACCCTCTTTTTGAAACGACGAATTCTCCAAATCGTATTCTTCAATATCAGGCACAAAATCGGTTACCATAACGCGACGAATTGAGGGTGCCAGTTTTTCCATCGTTTCGAAGGAGTAAGGTACAGTCACACCTCCAGACCAAAAAATGTACCAAACAGTGACTTTTCTGGATGTAATGGCCCTCCTCTCAAAGCACGATACGTGGCTGTCCCAGAATCAATATTTTTTTTCATAATTTTGGTGCTTTATAAGAAAGTTAGCGATATATTTTCGTCAATGACAGACTTTCAATTGAAAATAAAGCAAGTAAAAAAGTGTTACGGGCACCAGAAGGATCGAACAAATGGGTATCATCTTCGGACTTAATTTAGGCTTGGTAAAGATATAAATCCGATAGTCTGCTTCCGTGATATTACAAAATTAATTTTTAGCAACAATTCTACCATTGTAGGAGGTACTAGAAGGAGTGGGCCGATATTCCCGATCTTTGAACTTGATATTTGGTATAATTATTACGATGCACAAAGTTTGGAGTCGAGAGTTATCGTGCACACCAGCCGGCCAGACAGGCGGACGGACTCGACTCCAAATTGTCTGAAACAGATTTGGTTCATTGGCCATAGGGCTGAGGGTATAAAAATTCGTTGGGCAGATGTCGAATTGCAGTCCCATACTTTTGAAGCTACGATATGGATGACGGAATTCGGTAGATCAGGGTGTGAAAGTCTTTCGATGGTTTTATGGGGGCTCCCCGAAATAGTCAATAGTTATTGATCATGTTTGGCAGGGAGAATTGGAGATTTTGTACCCAATAAGAACACAAAATAATAAATTACATGGGAATATGGCAAATATTCCTCAACGACATGTTCCATGTTGAATTTGACCTATCTGCAGAATAAATTAGGTATCGATTTTTTCTAACTCACTAAAGATGAACCCTACAAGAAATTCGCAGGCATATTTTTCAAATAGCTCCATGTTCGAATATATAGACCTGTGTAGAACATTTTCTGCATAAATGCCAACCTAAATGCCAAATTACAGACAATTTGAGGGGTGAAAATAGCTAAAACAAGGAAGCAATTGTAGGTGTGTGGATTAATTATCCATCGCTACAACAAAAATCTGCTTTGAAAAA
This sequence comes from Musca vetustissima, assembly GCF_032173495.1. Lineage (NCBI taxonomy): Eukaryota > Metazoa > Arthropoda > Insecta > Diptera > Muscidae > Musca > Musca vetustissima. The sequence continues at coordinate 146,167 of NW_026877398.1, read as the reverse complement.
GACTGTTCTTAGAATGAAGACAAATGTCGAATTTTGACAAAATTTGAATTTAATTCGCATATGCAAGTTTCGCATCAGGGCGGAATAAATACAAGTTATCAACGTACGACATTTGTAAAGCCACATAGCCCCAATATGCCTAATGAGCCGCTTAACCAACGGCGAAACGCGTCGCATAATGGTGGGTACGTAGGTTCTTCTCCTGGCTTTCCTTTTCATTGCAAAACATAGATCATCAAGCTCGACTCGAAAGAGTATAAATAACCACTTAAGGCGTTGGTACCGCTCTATCATTCAATATCAATTTGGATGCAAAATTTGGTATACCGTTATATGGAGGCTAAGCGAAATAGTCGACCTATCATTTTACTATAATTGCAACTAATTCGGTGAAAAATAGTAACAAGTTGTGGCTAAATTCCCTACTAAAAATATTAAGAAAACAAAGCAAAATATCAAATTATCGAAAAAGAAGGATTGGACCATTAACATAACAAAAATAGGAGGGAACCATTAAATATGAGGTATGCCGAAACGTAACCTATCTTAAAACCAGTGAGCGGAGCAGTATAATCGGACGGGGCCGACCATATGATACCCTACACAACTTCTATGAAAATCTAATTTTGCGTTAACAGGTCAACAAATATTACTAATATTCAGTAGACGAGGGCTGTACTTGTCCAGATTCTCTTTGCCGTAGGTTATGTTGTGAGGTTGGGTTGTCAATTGCGGCCTATAGATCGACAACACAAAAAGTTAAGTTTTCGGTCCACTTCATCCCAAAATTATTATCTGATCATCACCGAAAATTATATGCGTTGTCCTTGAACGACCAGAAAAAAATAAAGTTTTGGGTCCATTTCATCCCCTAAATATTAACTGGTCATTTCCAAAAACTATAGGGGTCTTCATTGGCCAAACATGCAAAATTTCGTGAAGATAGGTCCATAACAGTGGCCTGTATCGTGTTTACAAATTATAATGGACAGACGGACGAACACACATGTCTAGATCGACTCAGCTAGTCGAGATATGACGATCGGTATACTTAAAGGTGGGTCTAGGACCAATATTTCGCGGCGTTACAAACTCTTGGGGCTACACAAAGCTATAATACCCTAACAACATAGTTGTGTAGGGTATAACAAAGCAAAATACCAAATTATCGGAAGCATAGGATAGAACCATTAACATAACGAAAATATGGTGGAACCATTAAATATGAGCTATACCGAAACTTAACCTATCCCAAAAATGATTCTATCCCTCTATCTCATTTTTTTCATATTACAAAAATTTTGCCAAGGACATAATATCCTGCACCAAAGTGTGATGAAGGGTATAAAAATTGAGAATGAGACGATAGGTTAAATGTCGTCTATACCAAAACGCAAACAGGATGACCTATAATTATACTTCACTTCATCTTGTGATTGAGGTTATTATTATGTGGTTATGAGGTTATTATTATGTGGGCTAGTGGAAAGCCTCGTAAGTTTGCTCGACTTCAGTTGGATACAAGGTGATTTTTCAAACACAATAAAACTTTTTCGCCGACTAGATTGAAAACAATAAAATATATCCAATCATAAGTAATGCATTATTATTTTGTTGACCCAATATATAATTATTAACTTTCGTATATGAGTGATTGTGATTTTAATTTTCATGATTTATTTACGTATTTAGAGTTTAATGCGTCAACCACGCTTTCCGATGGACCCTCGCATGGGAAATTTTTATATGTTTTGCCAAAATAACATGCAAATTGAAGACATGCAAACATAGTCGAATTTCTTTCTTCGATGGAGACAATGAATTCAAATTGATCGGATCGATTAGCGCCATATATGGTTAGAGAGACAACAAGACCAGACAGTGGCAAATTTGATATTTATTCGCGCCAATTAAATATTAATTCGCACATTATTACTGTCGGTGACAGAAAGTGCGACGACATTGTCAATAGGTGGGTGTGTTATGTTGACCAGAAAGAACAACAAAATATGTTGCTTAAGACCTTGACGTAGATAATATCCCTAATGATTTGGGTAAACACACGCTTCAAGTCTAGCTTTACTATAGTAATTGACATAGTTCTGGTTAGTTGGTTACAGATGTTCTGGAAAAGGGTACCGACTTCAAGTTCAACGAGCTATGAAAATATATCAAGCTATACAAAGCTTTGCGCGCCTGGGTCATTTCTATTTACGACGAAAAAATATTTGAAGATTCTAATGTCCCGCGACTGCGTACATTGATCCATAGTTGTTTACCTGGCCAATGGAAAATATTTATTCCTGATTATCACTTCATTAGTACGTGAGCACATTGCCGTGTGACATGTGTATTTGTCACCAAGCCGAGCGAGCAAGCGAGCTTCTTTGTTGATCCCAATTCACACATTGCCAATTTTGGGCTAAACGATCGAACCCTCCACGAATCTGATATGGTCCAAAGAGTTTTCATTCAAAAGTATGGAATGTGAACACAGTCATAAATGTTTCAGGCCTCCAACTGAAAGGAGGTAGTTATCTGCTTAGAGCGAACAAAAAATAAATTTTCGGAAAACAATAAATAATTCAAAAATGGGCCATACCAGTTTGGAAGTGTTGCCGACCAGTAAAACATTTGGAATACGACATTTGCAGTGTTTGTTGCTGGCCTTGGGCCTTTCAGTGGGCTATGCCACTCGTGTAAATCTCTCGGTGGCCATTGTGGCAATGACGGACATGAATGACAAGCAGGAAGGTGTTGAGGTAAGTCTAGTGAAATACAGTGGCTCATAGGAAACATATATAAAACCTCCCCCTCTTCGTTCTAGATTTTCCAATGGACGGAGAAGCAAAAGTCGATGATTCAAAGCAGCTTCTTTTTTGGCTATGTGGTAACTCAAATTCCGGCCGGATATCTGTGCCGTGTATGGGGTGCTAAATGTATATTCCTATGGGGCAATATCATTAGTTCCACATTGGCCTTATTGACACCGTATCTGGTAATGGTTGGTGATTGGCAGCTGTTGATAGTGGCTCGTGTCATACAGGGTTTCTCACAAGGTGTTATGTTTCCCTGTACCCATAGTGTGTTGTCCCGTTGGTCACCACCAGGTGAGAGAGCCACATTGTGCGGTTTAGCCTACGCCGGAACATTTTTAGGTGCCGTGGTAATGTTCGGCAGCAGTGGCTGGATTATATCCTGTCTCCATGGATGGCCCAGCATTTTCTATATATCTGGTGTCTTGGGTTTCATGTGGTGTTTAGTTTGGCACATGTGGGGTGCAAACACTCCACACTCCTACAAAAATATTTCACCCGAAGAAAAATCAATGATTTTAAAATCCCTGGAACAGCCCACACAAAATACGGAAAAGCGCTCGGAAGCACCAGCCAAAACTCCTTTACGTGAAATCGTCAAATCATTGCCATGTTGGGCTTTACTGGTCGATCACTGTGCCCATAATTGGGGTTTTTGGACGTTACTCACTCAACTGCCAACCTATATGAAATATATACTCAACATGAACATACAAAGTAATGCCCTATTTTCGGCCCTGCCCTATTTGATTATGTTACTTTTGACATTCTTCTTCGGGTATTTGGCCGATTTGCTGCACAAACGTCAATGGGTATCGACAAATGTTAGTCGCAAACTTTTAAACACTATTGGTCAATGGCTGCCCATGGTTTCCCTGGTGGCATTGGGTTTTTGCGATTCCAGTCATTTGATGTGGGCTGTAACATTCATCGTCCTCGCCGTTGGTCTTAATTCCTCCTCATTTTTGGGTTTCCAAGTCAATCACATGGATTTGTCGCCAAACTTCGCCTCAGTTCTGATGGGTATTACCAATACCGCAGCAAATCTGATGAGTATTTTTGCACCTCTAACCGTGGGCATTGTGGTAACAGATGTGGTAAGTAGTTAAACAACATCTTTTAAATGATTTTTCACAAAAATGACAATTTCATGTTCCCTTTCATTCATCCCTTCTCCCAGACCAATCCCCTGCAATGGCGTATCGTATTCTTCATTGCTGCCGGTTTTTATTTTGTGGGTAACTTAAGTTTCTTAGTCTTTGGCCAAACCAAAGTCCAAAAATGGAATGAACCCTCACCACAACCTCTGGAAATGCAATTGATGGACCCAAGTCCATCTTCCCCAAATAAGGAAAATGAAAATGACAAATAAGCACAAATGTGTGCATTGTTTTTAGAAAATAAATAATTAAATGTAATTTTTAAAATAATTCTTAACATAATTAATAAATAATAAGTTGTTGAAATAAATGTATGGAATAAATCCTTTAGCATGAGACAATTTTGGCATAGTTAAATAGTTTTGAAGTGTTTGATAAAAATGGTTAGAACAATCATAATATAAAGGGGTGAAAATGAGGCTGATTCCAATGAAAATTAACAGCTAACTCCGATAAAAAATACTAAATAGTTTGAACGTTTACATTACACACGAGTGATTTCCACGCGAACTGTAACAAGCCTTGATTCTAGAAAGTATACGGCCATGAAATGTCTCTTGCAATAAAGCCAAATCCACTTGAGTTGTGAGTCATGTGGTACCCTCTTGTTGAAACCACATATTCTCCATGTCATATTCTTTAATAACAGGGAAAAAGTAGGAAATCATATGACCATAACGCTTTGGTGACAGTTATTCTATGCTCGGTTGCGAAAAAGTAAGGCCCAATCACACTGTCGCACTAAGGAGCACACTGACTTTTTATGAATGTATTGACCTCTCTTCAATTATTTGAGTATTCTCAGAATCCAAATTAAGATCGATTGATAAATATGCTGATCGCTGAGGTACATTTTGTTCGATAACTTTGCCGTCCACCGCCCGCACGTTGTGGAAGGTCAGCTGGTTTAACTTTTTGCGTGAGCTAGACCTTATATGTATGTAGGTGAAGAACTAAATGAAAAAATACACCATGATGTTCCCTAAAAAAAATGCAAATTCATGACGCATTAGTGTCATAGGCAACACGTTCACTTACAGCAGCAATATTTTCAGCGGAATGAACAAAATGGTTACGTAAATGCTTTACCATGTATGTATCAGCTCTAGTCTCTTCAAATTTCTTCACAATTTTGCCAATTGTCCTTTTATAGCACGATACCACAAATTTTACATTGTGAGATTGTTAAGCGATATATTTTCGTCAATGTCACGCTTTTACTGAAAAGAAAGCCAGTATAGAAAGATCAAAATCGGACAGGGCACACATTGTGAAATTCCAAATTTCGTATCAAGCGGACTTTGGGATTTTTACATAAAATCAGGCGAAAATATATATATAGGAGCCATATCTAAATCTGAACCTAGCTATAGACTAAATTCAAAACACTATGCCATATTTCGTCTCAATCGAACATATAATACTAGGGGTGTGATGTACATTTTACATCAAATCGGGCGAAAATATACACATATGGGAGCTATAAACTTAGCACACATCATTCTAGACATAATTCAGTACGCTATGCCAAAATTCGTGCAAATCAAAGGATTTGCAGGGACTATGATGTACCATTTACCTAAATCGAGCGAAACTATATATGGGAAATATATCTAAATCAGAACCGATTTTCACGAAACTTAGCACACGTCATTGTAGACATAAATGAAATACAAATGCTTGTTAAGGTTTGTAACTTTGCACATATATAATTGAAGATTTAAAAGAGAAGAAGAATAATTTACAAAATTTTTTGTAATTAAAGAAAAGTCCTTATTTTTGATGGCGGGCATGATAACTCCTCACTGGAACATCGGAATCCGAAAATTCCAACGGTGTTAGAAAGAGTACATGTCTGGCTCCCGTATGAACTAGGATTATTGACTTCGCTCTAAAATTAACAAAATGGTGGACCTTTAAAAAAAAAATATTTTTAGAAAATCGCCGATTTTTTACCAAAAAAACCAAGTTAAAAAATAAGGAAGATCTTCACCGATTGGCTTTATCCTAGTTCATACGAAAGCTATACACTCCCAGAGAAACGTTGCAAAATTTGGAACCGATTGGATTATTAGTTTTTGAGTTATCGTGCCCGCCATTCGCAAAAAAATGTTTAGAGAAAAACGCGTTTAAAGTTTGAGAAGCCCTTCAACCGTCACTTGATGCTGACACAATAAATCGGCTATATCTTCAAGAGTTGTTGAGATTTTTATTTGAAATTTTGTAGGGACATTCTTTAATTTGTGTAGATTCGAATTATATCAACAAAATTTTTGACCCCGAGAATGGGGGGGTCCCCTTAAGTGAGTATTTTCATAAACTTTTTATGTGTGGAGATTTTTATACCCTTCACCACACTGTGGTACAGGGTATTATGTCTTTGTGCATATGTTTGTAACAGGCAAAATGAATCGAGATAGACCCATAGTTCCTTTTGAGAATATGCATAGAATCACTTTCTGAGTCGATTTACGCATGTCCGTCTGTCCGTCCGTCCGTCCGTCTGTCCGTCCGTCCGTCCGTCCATGTATTTTTGTGAACAATGTACAGGTCACATTTATGATCCGATTTGGATGAAATTTGGCACAGTTCACTTATTGGGCCCAAGGACGAACCCTATTGAAATTGGGAAAAATCGGTTCAGATTTAGGTATAGCTCCCATATATATTTTCGTCCGATTTAAGGTAAATGGTGCACTAAAGTCCCTATATATCTTTCGATTTGCACGAAACTTGGCATAACGTATTAAATTGAGCCTAGAGTGATGTCTGCCAAGTTTCGTGAAAATCGGTCAAGATTTAGATATAGCTCCCATATATATTTTCGTCCGATTTTATGTAAATGGTGCACCAAAGTCCCTAAATATCTTTCGATTTGCACGAATTTTGGCATGCCGTACTGTATTGAGCTTAGAGTGATTTCTGCCAAGTTTCGTGAAAATCGGTCCAGATTTAGATATAGCTCCCATATATAGTTTCGTCCGATATTATGTATATGGTGCACCAAAGTCCCTATATATATTTCGATTTGCACGAAATTTGGCATAACATACTGAATTGAGCCTAGAGTGATGTCTACCAAGTTTCGTGAAAATCCGTTCAGATTTAGATATAGCTCCCATATATAGTTTCGTCCGATTTTATGTAAATGATGCACTAAAGTCCCTATATATCTTTCGATTTGCACCAAATTTGGCATAACGTACTTAATTGAGCCTAGAGTGCTTTATGCCAAGTTTCGTAAAAATCGGTCCAGATTAATATATAGCTTCCATATATAGTTTCGTCCGATTTTATGTTAAAGATTCACCAAAGTTCCTATAAATCTTTCGATTTGGACGAAATTTGGTATAGCATACAGGATTGAGTCTGGAATGATGTGTGCTGAGTTTCGTGAAAATCGGTTCAGATTAAGATATATATATTTCCGTCAGATTTAATGTAAATAATGTACCAAAGTTCTAATATTGCATAGATCGATTGATTTTAAGTAATTGACGAACCAATGAACCAATATATGGTTGATAGGAACAAAACGTACTGAAATTGGTATAACCCAACCTGTGACAAGTTTTGTTGAAATCGGTTCATATTTGGATATAAATTCCACATATATTTTCGTCCGATTTTAAGTAAACGGTGCAAATGGTGTTTGTCAAATTGACATGAAATTTTGCACAACGCACAAAATTGAGCATAGAATAACGTAGTTGGGTTTTCTAGAAGTACAGACATAGCCCAACGGCCCAACATTTGTCCCATTGTAAGAAACAAATGACATGCAAATAGATTGATATATTTTGATTCACATAAATATCACATATTTTAGTTCATCCAATTTCATGTTAATTGTTCTGGTGAAGATAGTGGTGAAGGGTATCATATAGTCGGCCCCGTCCGACTTTACTACTTTCCTTACTGGTTTTAAATATTGCTTCCAGTCTTAAAATTGTTTCTTAAGGTGTAGATTGGTCTAAAATATTACTTCAGATTTATAGGAACTTTATGCGATTAATTTTGTCATTCCGTTTGTTACTCATCGAAATATATATTCTTGATCAGGGTAAAATTCTAAGACGATCTAGCAATGTCCGTCCGTCCGTCTGTTGTAATCACGCTATCTTCTGAAGGAATTGAGATAGGGTGCTGTAATTTTGCATACGTTTTTCTTTTTTCTGCAGGCAGGTCCAGTTCGAAGATGGGATATATCGGTCCACGTTTAGGCATAGCTCCCATATAACAGTACCCCGTCAATTTTCGGTATTTTGGGGTTCTTGAGCGTGTTTTTCGACCGAATACGCTGAAATTTGGTACATTGAGATTTTATTGAGTACTAAATGTCTCCACAAAAAATTATAAATATAGGTCCACTTTTTCTGGTAACCCCCACATAACGGTACCTATTAATTCTCATTATTTTGGGGGTTTTTATCGTATTTTTGCACCAAATTGGCTGTAATTTAGTATTTTGAGTTCGTAATAGGTTTCAAATCGATCCACAAAAAAATATAAGTATAGGTCCATTTTTTCGGATAGCCCCCATATAAGGGTGCCCCCAATTTTCGTTATTTTGGGGTTCTTGAGCGCGTTTTTCAACCGAATACGCTGAAATTTGGTACATTAAGTTCTTATTGTGTACTTAATGTCTCCACAAAAAAATTATAAATATAGGTCCACTTTTTCTGGTAGCCCTCATATAACGGTACCTCCTAATTTTCAGTATTGTGGGGATTTTGATCGTATTTTTTCACCGAATTGGCTGTTATTTAGTATTTTGAGTTCTTAGTAGGTACCAAACCTGTCCACAAAAAATTATAAAAATAGGTCAATTTTTTCGGATAGCCCCCATATTTCGGTATTTTGGGGTTCTTGAGCACGATTTTCAAACGAAATCGCTGCACTAATTTCGGAAGAAATAAAAATTTGGGCAAAGTGTGGATGAAATCAAAAATTTTTGAAACAAATTTGGTCCAAAGGGACCCCCCAAAATTCGGTATTTTGGGGTTCTTGAGCACGTTTTTCAACCGAATTCGCTGCAGTAATTTCGGAAGAAATAATAAGATGGGCAAAGTGTGGATGAAATCAAAAATTTTTGAAACAAATTTGGTCCAAGAAACACGGTGGTGTAGGATCAATATTTAGGACCATAATCGGTTTGTAGAAATGTCGGTATGGGTACACTTTTTGGTATGTTCCCTATATTTCTATTTCAAAGTACCTGTCAGTATATCTATGGTGGAGGGTATCCAAAGTTCGGCCCGGCCGAACTTAACTCTTTTTCACTTGTTTTTATAATACATCCCTCATCTTATGGTGGTGTGCTTCAATTAATGAATGAAATATTTTCTATTTTATAAAACAGTTCGTTTTTTGTTTATTTTATTCCTTAAATACAAATTTTAACATTAAAAAATGCTATAACTAAACAATGTTAAATACATAACGGGGACATAGAAATATACAAAACTAAACTAATACTATATAACAACATAATTATAAAACAAAAATCTTTTTTAGTATTTTTTTTCTTATTTTTTGTTTGAAGACTTTTGTGTAAACGTCTTTTCTCACAAGGAACTGTTGAATATTACAAAAAAACAAAACGCACAGCAAGTTTACAACAATTACGAAAAGACTATAAAATATTCCGATTTTTTAGGCATACGATCGATAAAAACTTAACTAACCAAAGAAAATTAAGAAATAAATTCACTAAAGAAAAGAAAAGGCTAAACTAATGTTGCGACTCCACAAATGTGGAATTTCGTTTTTCCTTTGACGGTTGGGGTAGGGCATCATTCCAGGCCTGGACTTCCGTTTTGCCGAAGAGCACAAAGAGCAAATTGCCAATGAAATAGAAACCGGCAGCAATAAAGAATATAATACGCCATTGATCGGGATCTTTCTACAAAGTAAAAATAATAATTATTAGAATTTTGAAGATGAAAAATGAAAATGTTATTCTTGGGCCTTACCTCATTGGTGACGATAAAGCCCACAATCAGCGGGGCAATAATACTCATAATATTTGCCGCACAATTGGTGATGCCCATCAGAATACCAGCAAAATTGGGTGACAAATCAATGTGATTCACTTGGAAACCCAAATAGGTGGCACCATTAATACCCACAGTTATGGTCAGCAAAATAATGGCCAAGTTTGTATTATCGGCCGATACATAACCCAGCAGCACCAATGTTATCATGGGAATCCAATGGCCAATGGAATTGAACAGTTTACGACTGACCGATAGAGGAATGCAATCACGTTTACCTAGCTGTGATTGCACGGCCGAGAAGACAAAACTCATCAGGAACATGGCAGCATATGGCAGAGCCGATAACAGGGCATTACTCTTTATGTCCATACCGAGAATATTTTTCATATACGAAGGAATTTCCGTAAGCAATGTCCAGAAACCCCAATTATGTGTGCAGTGGGTAAGAATCAATACCAAAAATGGTACCGAGGTAAAGAATTTCACCCACGGTGTTTTTGTGGGAACTTTTGCGGCTTCATCTTCATTGTTCGATCCCAAGGAGGTTTCAATGAGTTTCTTTTCTTCTGGGGATATGTTGCGATATTCACTTGGAGAACTGGCACCCCAAATGAGAAATACCACCGACCATACCAAGCCAATACCTCCGGAAAAATAGAAGATGCTTGGCCAACCCATAACGGATGAGGCCAAAACACCACTAGTGGCTAACATAACCACAGTGCCGAATTGTGTACCCGAATAGCTGTAGGTACCCAAAGTTCCTCGCTCTTCAACTGGTGCCCATTTCGACAAGATGGTGTGTGTTGAGGGAAACAGGAAACCCTGGCTCAGACCCATGATAACACGTAAGGCACACACCAATTGCCAATCACCGAGGCGAGCACAAATCGGTGTCAATACCGTCAAGAGGGAACACACGAATACGCCAGTCAGCATCATAATTTTACCACCAAATTTCCTAGCCAATTGGCCAGCTGGAACTTGGGTAATGACATAACCCCAAAAGAAGCTGCTCAGCAGTAATGATTTGGTTTTCTCCGACCAATCGTATTCCTGGGAAAATAAAATAAGAATTATTTAATTATGTTTGACAGATCTTTCACCCTCAATTTACTTACATCAAAGTCCGGATTTGTGGCTTGCTTATCGGTCATAGCCACAATGGCCACCGATAGATTTACTCTCAGGGCATAGGCCACTGATAGACCACAGAATAGCAGGAAACATTGTAAATGTCTGACGCCAAACACTGAGCCTGCAATGAAATGAAAAAGAAAAACGAAAAGAAAATGTGAAAAATGGAAATTCAAAATCAAAGTTTTTGCATTAACTAGTTAAATCGGCGTGTGGCTGGCTTAAACCAGTTCAATAAATTTCAAATACGTCGTAGAATGTTTGTAGTGGGAAATTTCAGCACTGTGGCAGATGTAAACAACGACTTTGGAAAAACCCCCTCTCCGATAATGTGTGTTTGTGTGGGTGTGTATTGCTAATTAATTGGCAATCTAATCTCGTAATATTTTTACATGTTATGCCACGTTTTGATTTTATTTTCATCAATCGGTGCGCTAAATTTGGTATGCCAGAGATGTTACTAAATGTACTGAACATGGCTAATAGTGCGGCATACGTGGTCGACTTTGGGGGAGGGCAAAAATTACTCTGAATCACAACTAATGAAATTATTTACATTTAATACAATGGAAAAATGGAGTGGCATACTGAGAAGTCGGGTTTAGTCCATCTGTCACTGGACCATCTTTGTTTCAGTCAAGTTAGAGTCTGTTTGTCGATATAATCGGAACGCACAATAACTTTCGATGTGAGTAGCTATGCAAATCATAGTTTTGCTTCCAAATATAGATCTGGCCAAAGAGTAAGCATTACTGTTTTGATAAAGATCGGTCAATATTTAGCGGATCAAATGGATTTTGACTTTTGGGTGAAAAATTAAAAAAAAATGAATTCTATTCTATCTGAAGGACATAGACCGGAGAAGAAGATCCAAGAGAATATTTCGGTGGTGGAATGTACCGAACACTTTATTTTTTCTGGTTTTCTAGTCACTCTAGACGCCATAATTGTAAGCCGAACATCACAAGATTTCCATGGGGAAGGCGTTCTGACCAACTAATTCGAATGACTATCTTTGTAATGAAGGGTCAATATTTAATGGCTAAAATGAAAAAAAAAACAGTAAGGAAAGTAGTAAAGTCGGACTGGGCCGACTATATGACACCCTTCACCACATAGTATCCTAACAGACGTCGCCTTTTCGAAAGAACATTAACATGAAATTGAACGAATGATATATAGGGACTTTAAATCACCATTTACATTAAATCGGACAAAAATATATATGGGAGCTATATCTACATCTGAACCAATTTCCACGAAACTTAGCACAAATCATTCTAAACATAATTCAGTACGCTGTGCCAAATTTCGTGCAAATCGAAATATATTTTGGGGACACAAATCATATATATGGGAGCAAAATTCAATTCACACATACGCTGTGCCAAATTTCGTGCAAATCGAAAGATATCTATCGAAAATATATAGGGGGGCTATATATAGATCTGAACCGATTTTCACGAAACTTAGCACACATCATTATAGACTCAATTTAGTACGCTATTCCAAATTTCGTGCAAATCGAAATATATATAAACGGACCTTAAATCGAAAATATATATGGGCGCTATTTAGTACGCTATTCCAAATTTCTGCAAATCCTTTGATTTTCACGAAACTATTCTACGATTTTCACGAAACTTTACGTACGTCATTCTAGGCCTACTTCAGTACACTATGCCAAATTTTGTTGCCAAATCGAAAGATGTTTAGGAACGTTGTTGCACCATTTACCTTAAATCGAACGAAAATATATATGGAAGCTATATCTAAATCTGAACCGATTTTTCCCATTTTTAATAGGGTTCGTCCTTGGGCCAAATAAATGAGCTGTGTCAAAGTTCATCGAAATCGGATGAGAAATGCGACCTGTACTTTGTTTACAATTTAACATCAACAGACGGACGGACGAACATGTATAAATCGACTCAGAAAGTGATTATATGCATATTTTAAAAAAGAACCATGGGCCTATGTCGTTTCCTTTTGCCTGTTACCATATTCACAAAGACATAATACCCTATACCACTGTGTGGTGAAGGGTATAAAAACATGGAATATAGATCCGCAGAAACTTATAGCTCTGAGGTATTTGTGTAGGATCCTCGAATTACCTCCCACCAATGTTCAAATTTCTCGATTTTGCTCAAATATTTCGCATTGTAATATGTCTTATCGAGCTACAAACTCCCCAATGAATTTAAATTTTGTTAGCAAACTGTTAGTGAAGTATGGATATGGGGTCTGGTCAACTTCTTTGCAAATCGAAATACAATATTTACATAGTCGCTCATATAATGGTCCGCCTGATTTGTAGTACTTTGCAGGTCTTAGCCGAATTTTTCAAGTTAAAAATGGCTGTATTATGGAATAATAAATTCTACATTGGTACAAAAATTCCTCATCATAAATTGGTCATTACCAGATTTTCAATGCTTAGAACAGCTCTTGACACAAAATGTTAACAAGAAATCTACTTGTTGACATAGTCCCATTTCCGAATTTTGATAACATACCAAAAGTTTCTGACCTGACACATTGATTGCACTACTTGAAAAAAACGACCACTTAAATTTGACAGCTTTCAGACGAAGCAATAACAAATATTATGAAAAAAAATAATAATAAAAGAGAATATCGCGTGGTCATAAAATATAGCTTTCAGATAGGGGACATTCTTACAAAATATTTCTCCGTGAATGATATGGTATGTTTAGACGTGGTGAGATGAGCGCCCATAAGAAGTGGTTACCCATGTAAACTTTACAAAAATTGAAAATATGATTTTTACGAATATTTGAATGTTATATAGTTCCGCACCGAGAACATTCGGGACAATTTTAGAAAATATCCGCTAGTTGTAAACCATAAATAAATGCGCGGCATCAACATACTTTACACACCCTAGGAAAAATGAAGTTAGTTAGTTGGCCCCTCATACGAGTGCAAAGGAGTACATATTAAGGGGGGATATTTTGAAGAAGAACTCAATGCCAATACAACGACCGCTACAGAAATTGTGAAAATTAAGAGGTCATGGTCAGGAGGATGAAAAATTCTTTATGGGCATGTAAGCCCTTGGAGAGTATATTAGGAACCCAGAATATTCCTTTGTTTGTGGCTATTTTACATTTTTGTTTTTATGGTGATATGTCAACTCGAATGAAGAATATTTTTGTAAAATATAGCCTCGATCTATCTTGAATACTTGTTCGTCTTTTTTGTTCTTATTGTCGGATTCATATGAAATGTTTACAATGAATATATCCCAATAAATGTTTAAATCGATTGAACGTATATGAATATCTTTGAAAGCTAACCAATCATATATATGTAAATTCTGAGCTCAAGAGTCAACTGGATCATTTCAAAAACAACCAGCAACGACCTCAAACTAACATTTTCCTTCATGAACATTAGAGTTAATAACTCTAATACTTGACCTTTGCCGATTTTTCCTTTTTTGCATCGATATAAGAAATTTGTCAACAACCCTCCCAATTTATGGGTTCACATTTCGTATAGCCAGTGTATGTACCAAAATTCATTGATGTAGTACGGAAATAAAAAAAAACTGAAATGAAAATAGAATAATAAAAAAATTTCAATATTGCCAATATAGTTTATGGGGTCTTCGAAAAATCATTCGATCGTCATATCTCGACTAGCTGAGTCGATCTAGACATGTGTCCGTCTGTCCATTATGATTTGTAAACACGATACAGGCCACAGTTATGGATCAATCTTCACGAAATTTTGAATGTAGGATGGGTTGTGGCCAATGAAGAACCCTATTGTTTTTGGAAAAGATCGGTTAATATTTAGGGGATGAATTGACCAAAAACTTTATTTTTGTCGGTTTTTCTGGTCGCTCCAGAGGCCGCAATTATGGCCCAAACACCGTAATTTTTTGCATGGGGAAGGGATCGTGATAAGCATGCCTGTTTTGATAGAAATCGGTCAATATTTAGCAGATCAAATGGACCCTGACTTTTGTGTGAAAAATTACAAAATTTGTATCCTGTAGCGTATAGTTTTTCCCATGAAGGACATAGATCCGGGAAGTTGATAGTATACCCAAGAGGAGTGATTGACCTTTAAATTGGTACCAATTTTATTGTCGTATGCACTCGGATGTGGGAGTTATACTTAAATGTTTACCGGTGCTTACGTACTTAAATATTATTTAGTAACCCATTACCACAGTAGAAGGCGGAAATATAGCGCTCATCGCTTTGATATTTTTCACTAGTATCCAGGTATGGTCAAGGACAACGCCTATAATTTTTGGTGATGATCAGATAATAATATTGGGATGAAGTGGACCGAAAACGTATTTTTTGTTAGTTTTTTTCGAGTCGATTTGTTGACCTCTAGTGGGTCAAGAGGGTGCAAACATCGCGAAATATTGCCCAAGCTCAGAATGTGGTGCAACAGAAAGTTAGATGTTCATGGAAGTTGTGTAGGGTATCATATGGTCGGCCCCGTCCGATTATACTGCTCCGCTCACTGGTTTTTAATTTCTTTTTGTATCATATTACACAGTTTGCAAGGCTTCCGAACATATAAAAACTTAAAAAAAAAATTCACGGACTTTAACCACTTTGGGTATATTCAACATAAGCATCTTAACAACAATTGGACTAACTTTGGGTCTTTGGTACACCATTTACTAAAAATCGGACGGAAATATATATGGGAGCTATATCTAAATCTGATCCGGTTTCAACAAAACCGCGAATACATCAATCTGGATCTAATATAACTTTGGGTCTTTGGTGCACGATTTACTTAAAACCGGACGAAAATACATATTGGAGTCATATATAAATCTGATTTCAACAAAACTTCGCATACATAATTTTGGACCTAAATCAGTACGCTGTGCAAAATTTTGTGTTAATCAACCTAATTTTGGGTCTTTGGTGATCGATTTATTTAAAATCGGACGAATATATATATGGGAGTGTATGTAAATCTGATCCGATTTTTCCCAATTTCAAAAGGGCTAGTCCAATTTCAAAAGGGCTAGGCCAATTAGCTGAGCTGTGTTAAATTTCATCCAATTCTGATCATAGATGCGACCTGTACTTTGTTTACAATTTTACGACGGATATGCATAAATCGACTCAGAAAGAGATTGTATGCATTTTCTCAAAACGAAACATGTATCTATCTCGTTTCCGTTTGCCTGTTACAAACATATGCACAAAGACATAATACCCTTGTACCACAATGTGGTGAAGGGTATAAAAAAGTAAATTTGGAATATACCCTAACCTAGGTGACATATTATTCTGTTGAACACAATCACAAATACATATTTGTGTGCAATAAATAAAAATAAAACTTTGCGTATCCATTGAGGTATAACTTTAACAAATTTTGTTTTGTACATTTACAAGGAGTGGCCCTTTGCATCCATTTATAGTTTCACCGAACAAATTAATTTATTTTCGTTTACCTTGCTCTTCATAACGCCTATTTTTAACCATATTTATATTGTGTGATTTTTATTGTTGTTGCACGTTTTTAATTCTTTTGTTTTATAACAACAAATTGTCTTTATATTTGTTATTGTTGTAAATTTTCCCAATTTAGGAAAAAAGGAGAGATTTTCACTTATTTCGTTTTAATAATTAGCGTTGCTGTTGCGTTTTTAAAATTTGTTTAATTGATCTTCTTCGTCGTCTTCGACAATACGCCAAGCGCATTCGAATGCACCAATGATAACCGTTACTGACAAGGTCCGATCAAGAACTGATCAAACTGACGAGACGTTTTGTAAACGGGACTAAATTTTATTAAAAAAAACAGCAAAGCTCCTCCAAAGTACTGGCGCTGCCGCTGATACCCCCTTGGTTAAGTGTTTTTATTTAATTTTTGTTATATTTCGTTTTGATTGCTGTGTATAGATATATTTCAATAGTGTGTTTTTATAAGGAAATTATATTTTTATTATTTAATCTGGACATAAGTGTACACGAACTAAAAAGTGCTGCAGCAGCAGCAACAACAACTAGTGGTCTTGTAATCAAATGTAAACAATTCACCTGTTTTTTACAGAATATTCAATGCACTTATCAATAAATATAATAATAATCATTTTTGTTGTTATTGTCATTTGTTTTATTTCAGATAGCCAGAGCCACGTTCCAAATGCCCATAAGCAGCAGTAAACAGCAGCAGCTGGAATAGGTACTTCTGTTTCCAGCGAGCCAGCCAGTCAGTTAGCAGCAGCAGAACCGTGTTATTGTTTACATAGGTGAAGCACTTCGTTCATTCATACACGGGCACATGTAACCCCAATGAATGGGGGTTCTCTCCAGTGGGGTTCGGTGTGATCAATATCAATGTAAAACGTTAGGTTTCTTCGCAAGAGGTGTGAAATGTTTTTGTTGTTGTTTCTTTTTTTGTTGTAATTTTCATTAACATCATTGTTTAGTTTGTCATTTAAATGACCAAAGTAAATTCATATCTTGATAAGTTCTAGATAATTGACATTACTATTTGAAGCGTGATGCGTTAAATTGTTATAGTTCGGATGTGTGGGAGTGTGTGTGTGTAATTGATCGGTTACAATGACAAGTTTATATTGACATATTCCATTTTCAAATAAATATATTTGGGAGAAGAAGCATTCTTGATAAATTGTTGTGACCACGTGTGTCCGCAGATCTGTTGGAAATGACATACGTCAAAAAATTTGGAAAACAGTTATAATGCTAAGAAAAACACTAAGTACTGTTGGGCGCCATGTGACATTTCCTATTGTAAGTTTGACACTTATTAGGGTAAGTCGTGAAATTATAAATATGTGTTGGATTTCAAATTATAAAAACCGGTACAAAAATCCGTTATTGGAAAATACGGTTCAAACATAATTATGTAAATGTTTTAAAGCTTTGTCTGGCCCCAAAATGTCTAATCCTGCGAAATATTGATATTAGACATTTTAGTGTACCGATCGTCCATATCGACTAACTGAACAATCCATTATGTGGAGTAATCGTCACAAAAGTTTGCATGTAGGTCCTTTCCCGCCTTATTGTTTTTGGTAATGATCGGTTAATATTTAGGGGATCAAATGGACCAAAATCTATATTTTTGTCCGTTATCTCAGAGGCCACACTTATCGAGGGGATCCAGATATTTGCCTGAAAAATGGCAAGATTTGCAACCCATGGCGTGTGTATTTACTCCTAAAGCACATAGGCTGGAGAAGTTGACAGTATATCAAATATAAGTGGTTGGCCTTTTAAATTGATATCAATTATATTCTTGTGTGTCCTCGGATGTGGAAGTTATATGTATGGGGGTCTAACTATTCTGATTTTGTTTGGGATTACCATTAGCACACAAGAGGGTGCGGATCGCTTTCAAATTTTACATGAATTTCGTTTATGGCCAAGGACGACGCCTAAAATTTCGGTGATGTTATATAGGGGATGAAACCGGTTCTGGACAACTAATTACAATGGCTGCTTTGATAATCATCGGATCAAATGAAAAAATACTTCTGTGTGTAAAATAACAATGTCGGAATCTTATGGCGTAAAGATTTACTCCGGGAAAATATGGTTCAGAAAGATTGCCAGGGTAAGAAAGATTGCCAGGTTGAAAGCTCTTGGCTTATAATCGGTCAAGAGGGTGGAAATATCGCGAAAAATTGTCCAGGCTCGTAATATAGATATGCAGAATGTTAATGTTCAGTGATAGTTGATACATCCATCCAAATATGGATGAATGTATCAAGGCTACTATATTAATTTTTTGGCCTATGCAAAACTATAGTTTTTAAAGATTGAAATTCTTTAACCGGGACATATATGTGAGGTAATATAAAAACATAGACAATTTTCCGGAAACAAATGTTTTACCCTCCAATATACCAGAATGCCAAATTACAACCACTAAAATGAAAGTGTGACTAAAAACCTTCAAAATACTGACAATGGGGCTCTAAATATATGCGCATATTTTTGGGCACGTTTTCGACGTTTTTAGGGTAGCTAAATCCCAAATTCCAGCAGCTAAATCCAAAATTTCGGTGGACATGTTTGAAAAATTGTCTCCGAAAATTTCTTCTGAAAAAATCTTTTTTAAAAATCCACGCCTGAAAAATTCTTTTTTAAAAATCCACGCCTGAAAAATTCTTTTTTAAAAATCCACGCCTGAAAAATTCTTGTTTAAAAATCCACGCCTGAAAAATTCTTTTTTAAAAATCCAAGCCTGAAAAATTCTTTTTTAAAAATCCACGCCTGAAAAATTCTTTTTTAAAAATCCACGCCTGAAAAATTCTTTTTTAAAAATCCACGCCTGAAAAATTATTTTTTAAAAATCCACGCCTGAAAATTCTTTTTTAAAAATCCACGCCTAAAAAATTCTTTTTTAAAAATCCACGCCTGAAAAATTATTTTTTAAAAATCCACGCCTGAAAAATTCTTTTTTAAAAATCCACGCCTGAAAAATTCGTTTTTAAAAATCCACGCCTGAAAAAGTCGTTTTTAAAAATCCACGCCTGAAAAATTATTTTTTAAAAATCCACGCCTGAAAAATTATTTTTTAAAAATCCACGGATGAAAAATTCTTTTTTAAAAATCCAAGCCTGAAAAATTATTTTTTTAAAAATCCACGCCTGAAAAATTATTTTTTAAAAATCCAAGCCTGAAAAATTATTTTTTTAAAAATCCACGCCTGAAAAATTCTTTTTTAAAAATCCACGCCTGAAAAATTATTTTTTAAAAATCCACGCCTGAAAAATTATTTTTTAAAAATCCACGCCTGAAAAATTCTTTTTTAAAAATCCACGCCTGATCCAGTAGGCCTATTCTGTAACTTTTAACAACTTTCGATATTGTTTAAATTTCTTTTGTTATTGTAAAAACAATAAAACAAACCAGGGACCGAAAATAACAGTTATTTTTTAAAATGCGAACAAAAAAATCTTCATGTTAGAGACATGGGACACCAATAGTGTCATATACCAATAGATTCGTACTGAGGAGCCCATTAAGGATATTGAGTCATCTTGAGAAAACACTCTCAGTTCCCATGTTAAGGATTATTTTTTAACGGAAAAAATAAACGTTGATTTTTAACTGTTAAAAATGATTTTTATTTTTTCCGTCAAAAATAACAGTCTTTTTGGGACTTTTATTTTTTCCGTCAAAAATAAAAGTCTTTTTGGGATTTTTATTTTTTCCGTCAGAAAATAAAAGTCTTTTTGGGATTTTTATTTTTTCCGTCAGGAAATAAAACTTTTTTTATGTAAAGAAGTTTATACAACTTGTAATCAGTTATAAAATTACAATTTATAAATCTCTGTCCTTATTACAATAAGTGTACACATAAGTAATCAAGATCAAGGGTAAAAAATATTTGTTATGAATTTTTAAAAAATAGTCTAGTGTACCAAATCATGAATATAAATTAAAGAATCATTCCCCTGACTATTAGGTCAAAGGTTATATAACTGGTACCAAACTCTATATGTTTATTTACGTAAAAAGACTTTTATTTTCTGACGGAAAAAATAAAAATCACAAAAAGACTTTTATTATTGACGGAAAAAATAAAAGTCCCAAAAATACTTTTATTTTTGACGGAAAAAATAAAAGTCCCAAAAAGACTGTTATTTTTGACGGAAAAAATAAAAGTCCCAAAAAGACTTTTATTTTTGACGGAAAAAATAAAAGTCCCAAAAAGACTGTTATTTTTGACGGAAAAAATAAAAGTCCCAAAAAGTCTTTTATTTTTGACGGAAAAAATAAAAATCATTTTTAACAGTTAAAAATCAACGTTTATTTTTTTCGTTAAAAAATAAATAATTAAAGTGGATTTTTTTTATTTAGGTCACATAATAACAGTTATTTTTTACCTGATTTGATATAAGTTATAACCGTTACGGTCCCTGAAACAAACAAATGAAATTGTTGTAAAATAGACAATATCGATTGTTAAAAAGTTACAGAATACAGGGGCAGTTTTCCAAATTGAATGCCTGTACTTTGAATATTTTGTCTAAGGCAAGAACAACATACTACCTCATAATGTAACAACAACATACTACCTCATAATGAACAACATACTACCATGTAAGTGTTCCGAGCGATTAAAGGTATTTTGAATGCATACCACGCTGTGGAGGGTATAAAAAATTCGGCCCGGCCGAACTCAACAATCTTTTAATTGTTTTATGAAAATTGATGACCTTAAAATCATTTAAAATATATATTTAGCTGTTACTGGTATATAAAATCAATTACATTGTCTGGCTGGCCGGGTAGAGGCTCGACATTTATCGCTCTGCTGTTATTTGGAGCATAAAGTAATTGGCCACAATTCGTAGCGGTACAAGGTCCACAATTATCATGCATATTAAAATTATTAACCTATTTTTTTAAGAAAATGTAAAAATAAATTTGCCAATGACACGGATTAATTTCGTGTTGAAATTGAACCAAAAAAAAAAAAAAAAAATATATATATATATATATATATTCAAGCATTGATGGCATGGGAAAAATAAGAATAAGAAAAAATACCGCAATAAAAAATTGAATTAGATCCATAGGCATTTGATCGACCCCGACATCTTATACAACAATGGGGGCTTTCTCCTCTTATCAGTAATTGCTGTTTTTTTAATAGTCTAATAAGACTACTAAATAATGCGATTTGTGTGTATGTGCCATAGCAATGTGAAGACAGGCTGATCTAGTAGCATCAAGTTGAGTGATTGCATGGACGATATGTCAATCAAAAAACCTGGGTGAATGGAAAATTTTTCTGTCCTGCGTTGCATTTTTTATGTGTAATAAAATACTAAGGGATATTATTATTATTACTTTTTATTCTATGCACGTGTATTTGTTTTTATTATTTCTTTTAGATGATAGTTAGGATATTAAAAATACTTAAAAGTTAGTTTGGTCACCTTGACCGCATTAACGTACATGTATAAAAATAACAGTTTCTTTGGTATTTAAATGTATATTTTGATTTAACATCTATCGGATACAAAAGCTAATATAAAGCTTTCTGCAAATGTTTTATGTTATAAAAAGCTTCTGTTAATATTAAGGTGAGTTTACAATTAACACTAGTAAAACTGTTAATTGGGTAATGCTTTGTTAAGCTCAATGCCAGAATATTTTATCAATTTAAAATCAAATAACATAAGAAAAGATGGGCCGATGGTAGAGAAAAATAATTTTTAATGCAAATGTCAAATGGCCCAGTAAACACTTAGTGTTGCATACTCCAGAAATGTTGTCGACAATCACTCGATCAATGAGCAAAAACAAGGGATACGAGTTTCAGAACCACACTGGTAGTACAAAGTTTAGATAAAAGTTTACATAAAGTAGACATTACTAATCTCACGACAAAGAAGAATCTATCTGATATTGAACAGATTGAACCAGAAGATTTGTCCTGTGAATAACAAATTCGCCATGGGTGAATTTTATGAGTTATGACGAGAGATGGGCGGTGGGTAAATACCCATTTGTGGGTATTTATTTGGGTATTTACTATACTGAATCGGTAATACAAAATCTTAAACCCTATTTCCGGGTTTATGTTATCAAATCGATTTAGAATGGATAGTTTTACGATACTTTAAAGACGTGGGTAAATACTTCGGTGACTAGCCGAGTATTTACCCAAAAATTGGCCCACACGTTTTTAATGTCTCAGCAAATATTGGAATGGAAAATGGGATCTCTGGGTTCAAGTTTTGATATAGGCCCCATATTACCGTACTTCCCGATTTAAAGTATTTTTATACCCTTAACCACACTGTGGTATAGGGTATTATGTCTTTGTGCATATGTTTGTAACAGGCAAAAGGAAACGAGTTAGACATATGGTCCATATTCTAAGTCGATTTATGCATGTCCGTCCGTCTGTCTGTCCATGTTAAATAGTAAACAAAGTACAGGTCGCATTTATGATCCGAATTGGATGAAATTTGGCATAGGTCACCTATTTGACCCAAGGACAAACCCTATTGAAATTGGGTTTGGGGTTTCGTTCGATTTAAGGTAAATGGTGTACCTAAGTCCCTATATATCTTGCGATTTGCACGAAATTTGGCACAGCGTAATGAATTAGGTCTAGAATGATGTGTTAAGTTTCCTGAAAATTGGTTCAGATTTATATATAGCTCCCCTATATATTTTCGTCCGATTAAATGTAAATGATGTACCAATATCCCTATATATCTTTCGATTTGCACAATATGGGCATGGAGTACTGAATAAAATCTAGAATGATGTGTGCTAAGTTTCGTGGAAATCGGTTCAAATTTAGATATAGCTCCTATATATTTTTTCTTCCGATTTTGTGTAAATCGTGCACTAAAGACCCAAAGTTTGTCCGATTGCCACATAATTCTATACAATGAACTGTAGTTATTATAAAGTCTTGTTGAAATCGATTCAGATTTAGATATAGGAGCACCAAACTCCTCATGTTTATTAGATATTTAAAATAAATCAACCAAATAATCAACGGGTGTCCGGTTGACATTTGCTTTAAATTGATTTACATAATTTGTCCCATTGTAAGAAGCAACTCTATATCTGACCAACTCTATTTTCTTCCTTCCTTTTATGTCATTTTTTAAATGACATGTCTTACGTCAAAACCTATGGGAAAATGCATATATACTCCTTCGAACTCGAGTACTGTCCATTTATTTGAACCGTAAATTACATGCCACAATACGCAATGTTTCGGCCGTCAAATATTCTACAAGAGGTTTCAGATGAAGTCGTCAAAGACAAGACATCGATATTTGTATATGTTCATCGCCATTTTCCTCTTATGCCTGAATTTTTGTGTTTTTAATATACTAGCCAATGGGCTGTATCCCCATAAGAAATTGCCCACCCACACACGATGAGTTCCATTTTGTAGGATGGTGTAATAAATATATATTTTATTTAAATTACCCCACAAAATATTTTTTTGTTTTGTTTATTTAACGCAAAATTTGTTTCAAAGTTTCCGGTTTCCGAGATAAAAGTTATTAAATGTATTTGCTTTGTATTTTTTTTTTGCAACATATATAATTTATGGTTTTTTAAATATGAGTCTGAGCAATTAAATAATATCGATTACATCATAAATTTTAATAACAGCAACAACAACAAACAACAAATTTATAATGTAACGATTTGTTTTTGTTTTGTTTAAACAAAATCGTTGAAATTGTCATAAATCAAAGGCAATGACTGTGAACAGAAACTGAAAAACACACAGCAGCCAAACAAGTGGCGCTTAAATTCAAGAACATTGTCAACTGAAGTAGAAAAATTATTGCAATTTATAATTGAAAAACAAAAACTACAAAATCTAACTCCCTCTAACAAAAAATGAAAAAAACAACTAACTTTCGAACAAAAAAAAAACAACTTTCATCAAACAAAAAAGGCAATAAAAATTATTTTTAATGGTCTGTGAAATGTAATTAAGAAATTAGAGTCAGTATTTTTCTAATTTTTTTTCTACTTCTATTCATTCGAAGGTATATTCATTTTAACGTTACATTTGCAACATATATATTTACCTTAGACATACCATATGGGTACTTTTATCATATTCTATATACGAGCAATGTGTTAGCGTGAACATGGGATTTAATAGGAATTCTAATGGCGGTGGAGTCTAAATTGCTCGCTTATAACAACTATAGCTTATTGCGATCAATTCCGCCAGTTATATGCGATATCCACTAAAGTTGATACTGGCCGATATTGGTTCATTTCTAGCTCTGTTGCACCCCCCACTATAACATAAAGATTAAATTCGGAATAATTATATATCCAAAATTATCAGGAACGAATATAGCCCAAAGAAACGTGTATATATTACCATTGGAATAAAATGCATGAGGATGTAATGGGAAAGAACAGGCAATTTCTTTTCCGTTAACGATACAGGGCAAACTCTGGAGATTTCAGGTTACTATTTTTGGTCGAATCTCAATGATGGGATTATCTATAATCGTGGTATTGGCGAAGTTCGCTTAATTTTAATTGTCTCTAGTTATTTGTATGGCAAAAGTTCGGTTCAACCGTATTATAATTTGATCTTAGATCTATAATTTCGTATATTGGTATGGAATTGTCGAATGGGACATATTTGACCCAACCTTCGTAGCCCACCCCATAAAATGCTATGTCGATTAAGCCATTCCGTATGTCTGTCCGTCTTTTGAAATCACGATAGATATCGCAATATTTAAGATAGAGCTCTGAAATTTTGCACAGACATTGCTAATACTTCTAGGATGTTGGTTATGGGTCCACATTTTTCAAGCTAATCAGCTACAATTTTGTATTTTGCGTTCTCACTGGCTAGGATATCCTTCTACTAAAAATTATGAATGCTAATCCCCTTTTTTGAATTGGCTGCAATTCAATATATAGCTCGCATGTAACGGTGCCGACCCATATTCGGTATATGATATTAACCGCATTTCGCTACTGATATAGCTGTAATTTCGTATAAAGGGTTCTTGAATGTTGACATACATATATACAGAAAATGATCAATATGGGTCTATGTTTGTAGGCGTTTAAAGTTTTTACCAGCATTTTCCCATTGCAGGGGCTTAAATTTGGTGAAGCACATTTTTTAATCTATATATGTCCCTATATCTTTATATCACCCATATCTTTCTCACAGTATCTACTAGTCCCAAAAGTGCTTGGGATAAAATATTCCGTCTGGACTACCTCAACACATTTCTAATTATTATAATAATTTAGTTTTATTTTCATTTCAAAATGTTTGTAGTTTCTAAAATTTCTATTATTTTTGTGTCGCCCAAACAAATATGGTTGTTGAAAACAAACCCCAAAAAGGAACTAACCTAACTAATTTGAAATGTTGTAAAATTTTGTAATGAAATCGTTCTAATAAATGACAAACAAAAATGTCATTTAAATTTAAGTATGAGCGAGTGTGTGTGTGAGTATGCAACAAGTACGTAATGTACCAGCGTCACATGCTTTTACTAACTTCCTTTACGGAAATTGAATTTTTAATACCAAAATAAAGACAAAAAAACAAAAATTACCGTAAATATGTAAATTGTGGTTAACAAAGAAGTCGATCAACTCTATCGCGCACACTCACAACTCATTGAACAACGATTACGAATAAAAGTAAAATTACTTTGATTTATGTCAACCGAGAGAAATTATGATTTTCTGTTTTGTTGTTTTTTTATATGGCCTGAATAATTTTGTAATAACCAATTTGTTGTTGTAATTGATAAACAAACAACCGATTTGTTATTTTGTTTTGAGGATTTTTGAGAAGTGCATACACATTACGTCGATGAATAATTTATGTGCTAACACGTGCTAAATTTTAAACGAAATTTGAAAGACATTTACGAAATTACATCATTTACTTCATCAAAAATTTAGTTTAACAAAATTAAACAATTAATTTTAAATAAAGTTGCTAATTTGTCTCAAAATTATGGAAATCTTTACAGACTGCATGTCATTTAGATTGTAATGAGATTAATATGTGCGATGATATTTGTTTTGTTGTTATTCTGTTTGTGTGTTATTCTGTTCAATTTCTTACGAGGGATGTCCATGAAAAAATATTCTTTAAAAAATCCCCGCCTCTGATAGCCTTTGAAAAAAAATATTCTTTAAAAAATCCCCGCCTCTGATAGCCTTTGAAAAAAAATATTCTTTAAAAAATCCCCGCCTCTGATAGGCCCTTAAAAAAAATATTCTTTAAAAAATCCACGCCTCTGATAGCCTTTGAAAAAAATATTCTTTAAAAAATCCACGCCTCTGATAGCCTTTGAAAAAAATATTCTTTAAAAAATCCACGCCTCTGATAGCCTTTGAAAAAACTATTCTTTAAAAAATCCACGCCTCTGATAGCCTTTGAAAAAACTATTCTTTAAAAAATCCACGCCTCTGATAGCCTTTGAAAAAAATATTCTTTAAAAAATCCACGCCTCTGATAGCCTTTGAAAAAAATATTCTTTAAAAAATCCACGCCTCTGATAGCCTTTGAAAAAAATATTCTTTAAAAAATCCACGCCTCTGATAGCCTTTGAAAAAAATATTCTTTAAAAAATCCACGCCTCTGATAGCCTTTGAAAAAAATATTCTTTAAAAAATCCACGCCTCTGATAGCCTTTGAAAAAAATATTCTTTAAAAAATCCACGCCTCTGATAGCCTTTGAAAAAAATATTCTTTAAAAAATCCACGCCTCTGATAGCCTTTGAAAAAAATATTCTTTAAAAAATCCACGCCTCTGATAGCCTTTGAAAAAAATATTCTTTAAAAAATCCACGCCTCTGATAGCCTTTGAAAAAAATATTCTTTAAAAAATCCACGCCTCTGATAGCCTTTGAAAAAAATATTCTTTAAAAAATCCACGCCTCTGATAGCCTTTGAAAAAAATATTCTTTAAAAAATCCACGCCTCTGATAGCCTTTGAAAAAAATATTCTTTAAAAAATCCATAGCCTTTGAAAAAAAAATTCTTTAAAAAATCCACGCCTCTGATAGCCTTTGAAAAATATATTCTTTAAAAAATCCACGCTTCTGATAGCCTTTGAAAAAATATTCTTTAAAAAATCCACGCCTCTGATAGCCTTTGAAAAAATACTCTTTAAAAAATCCACGCCTCTAATAGCCTTTGAAAGATATTCTTTTAAAAATCCACGCCTCTGATAGCCTTTAAAAAACAATATCCTTTAAAAAATACACGCCTCCGATAGTCTTTGAAAAAATATTCTTAAAAAAACCCAGCTGACATGTGTTTTTTATAAATTTGTTTCGAATTCCCTATATTTGTTATTAAATTTTTCCAAAAGAACTCGTAATATCGATTATCCTTAATATAGAATTCAGAACACATACTTAACTATGGTCATTGGTATAAAAATACATTTTCACACTTCAAGGTTATAAATACACATTATTTTTATTTTAAACTTTACAAACGACAATGTTTGGCTTTGTTTAAAGACTTAGCATAACACTTCGTTAATATGACTTAATATTACCGGGTAACATAACCGGTTACTTAGGAAATTTTTGTATTGAATTTAAGTAGAAATTAATTATATTAAATCATTTAATAATCAATTTGTTATTAAAATCAGTTGAAAGGGATAAATAAATGAAGTACCCAGCAACAATAACTTGGCAAAGGAAACAGGATTGTTTAAAAGTTACCTACCCTGGATGTCTTACAATGATATGATAACTAATTCCTAATGAAGTATCAATGCAATTTACTTGAGTTCACTTGTTCCCTAAATAATCGAGACAATAGGCGAATATTCGTCATTCATAACAAAAGAACCGCAAACTGATGAGAATCTGCAGGTAGTTCCAAAACAATAACTTAGCCCTAATCCTTGATGAATAATGGCATCTGACTAATAATCTAAAAGAAAATTCCCCCTGATTTCCCATATCTCATTTTTGTTCTATATAATTACCCAGTATGGGTACCAAAGTACTACATATTACATATATCGGTGAAATTGACATATTTTGAAAGTTGTAGACATTAGACTGCCTGTGGCGCTTAGATATGATTGAATTTGTCACCATTTATATGTATTTTTGACATTAAAAACACACTTATTATTTTCATGTATTAATACACAAATTCTTTGAAAAAATGTCAAATAAAATTTCAAGAGTAATTCATTTAATTGCTTTCGTACACCATTAAAAGCGTATGGCAAATGATGGATCCGCTATCACACGTTCTATTAATAAAAAAACAATATCTAAACCCAAAAATTAGAAAATATGTCAAATTAATATTGATTTTTTGAAAAAATTCCATTTTATTGATATTATATTATTTATCGTTGTTTATTCTCAAGAAAGAAAAACAAGAACTCGTGTACTTATTTCAATCGCGATGCAAAAAAAGCACATTGGCGCAGTTAAGATTAATTTTTTTTTGACGGGCACTGCAGTCTAATGGATTGAAAAATAGGTAAACAATTGATGAGATAGTGATTGGCATTTTTTTTCTAATATCTCGTGAGTAGTTAAGTGTGTCCTATATATATATATATATTTTGATATTTAAAATGGTGCATCACATGATTTTAGTCACATTTCATAAAATCGTGAATTTGCAAAACCTAAGGACTTTCGTACCCTTGAAAACATTCTTCAAAAAATCCATGCCTATGGTAAGCTTGGAAAATATTTTTTAAAAAATAAGCAACCGTTGAAAAATATTTTTTAAAAAATAAACGCCTTTATTAACCTTTGGAAAAATATTTAAAAAAAATGCACGACTTTGGTAGACTCTAAAAAAAAATCTTTAAAAAATCTACGACTTTGGGAACCCTTAAAATTTCACTCCTCAGGTAACTGTTTGAAAAAAATATTCTTTATAAAATCTACGCCTCTGGCAACCTAACAAATTCACGCTTAAAAACAAATTCCTTAAAAAATTAACGTCTCTATTAAGGGAACCCCACCCATTCTCGATTTTAATTTTTCAAGATTTTCAATGGGCTGGTAAATGAATACAAATGCTTGTTAAGGTTTGTAACTTTGCACATATATAATTGAAGATTTAAAAGAGAAGAAAAATAATTTACAAAAAAATTTTGTTATTGTTTTGTTGTTGTTTTTTGTAATTAAAGAAAAGTCCTTATTTTTGATGGCGGGCATGATAACTCCTCACTGGAACATCGGAATCCGAAAATTCCAACGGTGTTAGAAAGAGTACATGTCTTTCTCTCGTATGAACTAGGATTATTGACTTCGCTATAAAATTAACAAAATGGTGGACCTTTGAAAAAATATTTTTGGAAAATCACCGATTTTTTTTACCTAAATCCAAGTTAAAAAATAAGGAAGATCTTCACCGATTGGCTTTATCCTAGTTCATGCGAGAGCTATACACTCCCAGAGAAACGTTGCAAAATTTGGAACCGATTGGATTATTAGTTTTTGAGTTATCGTGCCCGCCATTCGCAAAAAAAAATGTTTAGAGAAAAACGCGTTTAAAGTCATTTGATGCTGACACAATAAATCGGCTATATCTTCAAGAGTTCTAGAGATTTTCACTTGAAATTTTGTAGAGACATTCTTTAATCAGTGTAGATTCGAATTATATAAACAAAGATTTTGACCCCGAGAATGCGGGGGGGGGTCCCCTTAAATCATTAAAAATATTATTTTAAAAATCCACGCCTCTGATAATGCATGCGAAAACATTCGTTAAGAAATCCAAACCTTGAATAAAAGTTATTTAATTGTTTATTTCATAACTGTTCCTTGTTCTGCGAACAACTATCATAACCTTTCCAGCTAATTTCCAACAACAAATACTGGTATTACCATGAAATGTCATTCTTAGTTCTAAATGATTTCTAGCAAACATCTATGAGTAATTGTTAGCTAAACAAACGACTTGGCATTGCTATATTTCAAGATATTTGACTTCATTTAAATAATACAAGACATTAGCTTAATATTTGCCATATTAGCATATCATTCAAGGTTTAATACGATTTTGCAAATGAGATAGTTTAAGTTCGGCAGTACTTGTTGACGTATACATGCGTGTTCTTCCCCGAATATAAAGAACAAATTCGAAACAAATATATTGAATTAATATAAGATGTATACTAGCGACCTTTGATCTTTATATCGTATATAGATGTAGAAGTAAAGTGGGACCTAATGGGTTGGAAAATATATAAATATTGAAATAACAAATTCTAAATACATTAAATTTTCGAGCTATCACTTGATTTATACACTTTTTCGTGCGTTCAAACAAATTGTCTAACACCTTCTTCGCTTCGATTATGGCATGATTGAATCATGATTTTTGAACGCTTCAAAAGCTTTGTCTATCGATGAAAATCGATGACTATGCATTTATTGTTGATGTGCGGGACTAAAGATAAGTCATTGTGGGTTGCGTAAGTCTGTACATAAAAACGCGACAAATAGCATGCGAATTTAAAAGGGAGATCAGTGAAAATATCTCCAAATTGAGATCAATATTGAACGACAAATCTAAATACTAACTGATGGAAACATCGACAGCGAAGGTGCTTCGCTAATGTTAGTAGCGAAACACACATTCAAACCTTTTAGGCTTTTCGGCTTGACCAACTGGGTTAGTGACATGCTAAACTGCAGATTGCATGGCCTAACCCTTAGATACATAGTAGGAAATGGGATGCCAAAAGGAAGCTCCTGTTGGTTGCCAATATAAATTGTACATTAAGGGCCTTAAACCAGAAATGTTTTGAACCATACTGTTATTGCGTTATGATACTGTTTTGAGGGAATGTATAAAATCTTGTAAATATATAGAGAACTAATTATTGTAAGGCCTATCCATAGTATCCAGGTTGTTATAAATTTTTCGAAAGAATTCGCAAAAATATGTTCACTCAATACATACAAACACGAAGGCAAAATCGGACATAATTTTTGTCATTAAATATGTACAGCCTACGGGTGCTTAATTTCCATCCAGAAAGAAAAAAAAAATAACAGAAATCTTCCTTTTCAAATGGAAATGTTGTGTCCTTTCGAAAAGCCAAAATTCGAAATCGAAATGATAGTCATCCCAAATATGGTTAAATATTTTAGAGTAATTCTAGATAGGAAACTTCAATTTTTGCACATTGGAAGTGAATATGGGAGCCTTCATTTGCTGTAACCCGATTTCATTATTTTTAAGATTTTAGCCGATTTTTTCAAACGAAATTTATAATAGTGCTAGTGCTATTAATTATACCCTTCACCACACTGTGGTACAGGGTATGGTCTTTGTGCATATGTTTGTAACAGGCGAAAGGAAACGAGATAGACACATGGTTTCTTTTTGAGAATATGTAGATATAGATGTTAAATTGTAAACAAAGTACAGGTCGCATTTATTATCCGAATTGGATGAAATTTGGCATATGTCACTTATTTGCCCCAAGGACGAACTCTATTGAAAATGGGAAAAATCAGTTCCGATTTAGATATAGCTCCCATATATATTTTGGTCGATTTAAGATAAATGGTGCACCAAAGTACCTATATATCTTTCGATTTGCACGAAATTTTGCATAGCGTACTGAATTAAGTCTACAACGATGTGTGTTAAATTTCGTGAAAATCGGTTCCGATTTAGATATAGCTCCCATATATATGTTCGACCGATTTAAGGCAAATGGTTCACCAAGGTCCCTATATATCATTCGATTTCCACGAAATTTGGCATAGCGTACTGACTTGAGTCTAGAATGATGTGTGTAAAATTTTTTGAAAATCGGTTAAGATTTAGATGTAGCTCCCGTTTATATGATCGACCGATTTAATGTAAATGCTGTACCGAAGTCATTATATATCTTTCGATTTGGCATAGCGTTCTGAACTGAGACTAGAATAATGTGTGTAAATTTTCTTGAACATCGGTTGAGATTTAGATGTAGCTCCTATATATATTTTCGTCCGATTTAATGTAAATGATGCACCAAAGTCCCTACATATCTTTCGATTTGCACAGCGTACTAAATTAAGTCATGAATGATGTGTGTTAAGTTTCCTGAAAATCGGTTCAGATTTATCAGGCATATTGGGCTATGTGGCTTTACAAATATCGTACACGTTGATAACTTGTATTTATTCCGCTCTGAATCGAAACTTGCATATGCGAATTAAATTCAAATTTGGCAAAGTTCAACATTTGTCTTCATTCTAGGAACAGTCCTTTCGAAAGCAGATTTTTGCTGTAGCGATGGATAATTAATCCACACACCTACAATTGCTTCCATGGTATACACATGTTTTTGCGCAACCGATTTTGGAAGCGTGTTGATGGCTCAGAACGTTAAGTGGTCTGGCAACATTTGTGTTGCTCCGAGGACATAGGTTCACGGCTAGGGCTCGAAATTAAATTTTGTTATTTGAATTTTGCCTTGTAAGGGCAGTGATCATTTGAAATTAATTTTAAGTGATTATTTATACTTTCGAGTCTTGATGATGCTGTGAAAAGGAAAGCCAGGAGAAGAACATTATTATCGGTATTGTTAAAATTAAAAAAAAAAGGTAATAACTTGAATTTCTTCCGCCCTGATGCGAAACTTGCATATGCGAATTAAATTCAAATTGGCATATTAGATATTTGATAAACAAAAATATTGGTTTATTTTTTAAAATAGTCCCCCGCAAATATCCTGTTTTATATTCGGTATATTGAAGTTCCTACCCCAGTTTTCCAAACTGAGTGTCTCTAATTTGGAATATTTTTGTTTTATAACATGAAAAACGTACTACTGCATAATACAATAAAATAAGGTCCTGGTCGACCTATTGATTTCGGAATGAGCCTGGTGGAGTAAACAATTTTGACCCTTTTAACGACTTTTTCACTCGTTTTTTTCAGTATCGATTTGTATATAATTTGTCATTTCTTATCTAATTTTCTGTTTGTTTGTAATTGTAACTTACACTTCTTGTCACTGGTGCTTGCCACATCCAGTGCAGTGGCAGTAGCAACATCCTTTCCGGCACCGACAGAATTCACGTTCATTGAACCGTTTTTATTTAAAATATTTGGTATTTTCATTTTGACACAAGTTTGCAGGGCGGTTGTTGGTGTCTGGTGAGGTATTTTAAAACCGTAATTAAATCAAACAAAAATTTTAATTGCACATAAATTAGAATATTCTGTTCATTTCACGTTTTTGTTTCTTTCTATATTGTTTTTGTTATTTTTTTATTGTAAAAATATATTATTGTTATAACAACTTTTTTTTTGCTATGTTGATCAGTTAATTATTGTTGTAACTCAACTGAAACAAACAAAAAAAAATCAGTTCGCAATAAATTTCACATAGAACACCAGACAAATAATGGGAGAGATTGGTAGGTAGGTGATCGCACACACGGGTGGCAGTTATTGGTGGCAGTTCGCAAAACTTTAACTATATTCCGTGATTTATTTTTTAATGGTTATTTTGTTTTTAGATATATTGAATATTTGAAATTTTCTCTCTGGCTCTCTGTAGAACACAAGTGAAATTAAACACAAAAATTCGTTATTGTCATTAACCATAAAAAAATTGTCTCCTGTGGCAATTAGAGGTGTTCGATTGGTTGTGTTTTAAATTAGTTTAAAACTAATTCTCGTTTTTTTATATTTTTCACTTCGTTGCTTTTGTATTTTTTGTTGTGTGTTTTTTATATTTTGTATAATTCTTTGTTCATTTTGTGTTTGGTTTTGTTTCTTTGCAAATTGTTTGTGGGAATTTTGTTTCCAGTTGACTGGAATTATTATTGGTGGTTCTACCGCCCGTGGGTCTGTCTGTTTCTTTGCATTTAAATTAGATTCTTTCTTTTCTTATTGTTCTTTTGGATATACAACTGTTGGCTGTTGCTGGAGTTGCGTTCGAACACCTTGATTGTGATTTTATAATGAATATTATATTTTAATTCGATTTTAATTTTGATTTTCAAATGCCACCGCCGTTGTCGTGTTTGCCGCGACAATTTCAACCTGACTGAACATTCTGTTAGCGTTACAATTCAATTTATATTGTCTGTTGATTTGTTGCTGTATTCGGTATTCGTTGGCCCGGCTTGCTTTCGAAGTATTTCTTTCTTTTATATTTATTTATGTTTTTTGTTGTTGTTGTTGCTGCTGCTGTTGTCTTTCTTCTTATTAATAAATATTTTGATTTTTGTTGTTGTTATTAAAAGCGCGTACCGCTTAGCTAAGTAGCAAGCCAGCCGGCCAGCCAGTATATGAGGATCTTGTTAAGCGTTCGATCGCACCTCTATGGCTGAACGGTGGTGTTAGCTAGGCGGGGGAGATCGCTAAGTTGTTGGTTGTGTGTTAAGTGCTGCTGTTGCTGCTGCCGATACGATAGCTTGCTTTAGACCTGCTACTGCCACCACAATTATTTACCTGTCTACCTTCCTTGCAATTGATTGGTGATAACTTATCCAGGTTGTTTGATTTTTCGATTTTTTGCTGCAAGGCATTGTTGAATATCCGTTTTTTTTTATTTACGAGCATTTCATGTTCAATTGTCTATCTATTCGTCAAAAGTTTTTTTATTATTGTTTATAAAGAAATTAGATGTATGGGTAGTTTTTGTGTGACAGGGTTTTTATTAGCATTATCAGTTGTAATTAATTGTAAGTATGTGTATATTAATTATGTATGTAAGATGTACAGATACATCATATCAGAATGTCTATGTCTACGATCCCTTGAAGACTTAAAGGATAATAAAATTAATTCGCATATGTTTGTTGTTTTTGTAATTAAAGATTTTTTTTCTTTTCGATGGCAGGTATGATTTCCGACCACTTGGACGTCCGAATCCAAAAATTATATTAAAATTTTTGGAAAATTCTCTATTTTTGACCACAAACCAATAGGATTAGATTATCCGTAAAACACTATTTTGAGAAAAGAAAAAAAAAAACGAGATTAAAGTTTGAGAAGCACTCTTGCCGTCACTTGATGCGAACACAATAAATCGGCTATATATTCAATAGTTGTTGAGTTTTTAAAGAGACATTCTTGAAGTAGTGCGGGTTTTCTATTTACCAAAATTGAATTTTTGAAACCGAAGAGGGGGGTCGGATAATATTTAGGAGATCTCTGTTTTTCTAGTTCCTCTAGAGAACATAATTTTTAGCCGAACTTACACATAGAAGAGGGTCTGGAAACGAATAGGCGTGGCTCTTTTCATGTTTATCGGACCAACAAATTCGTGTACTAGTCTCCTATTTTGGACACGTCTATCATTCGAACTGGGTGCAATTTTATATTTTGAGTATAATATAGGTCTGGTGTTATTTATAGCATCAATATTAGGATACCTTCCGAATTGTAATAGCAAAACTACATAGACTTCTTGGTATAACCTCCATATAACGGTCCCCTTTTTATTGTCGGTGTTTTGTGGGGTTAAAAACGAGCATATGGCTAGCTGTGGAGTAGTCTATGTCTTGTTGAGTGGGGTTACAAAACTAACCCTCGACTACAAGTGAAGTAGCTGCTGTCTAGTCGAGTGGGGTTGAAAAATTAGCCCTCTGATGGAATAGAAAGGAGTTCTTTTTCGTCTGGGTCAAGTGGAGTTGAAAAACGACCCATTGGCTTCAAGACGAAATATGGGGCAGCCGCTGTGCCAAGCTATCGTCAACCTACGAAACCGTCATTTCTGTGTGCCGTCGCCGCTTATTGGGCTGCTTCTGTGTGTCATCGCCGATCATCGGGCCGCCGCTATACCAAAATACCGACTACCAGTGAAGTATCTGCAGACTAGCCGATTGACAAGCCCTCGGCTGCCAGTGGAAGTAGTTGTGTTGTAGTCGCTGTCTAGTCGAGTGGGGTTACAAACCTAGCCCTCGACTACCAATGAAGTAGCTTCTGTCTAGTTGATTGGGGTTCGTCGTTTTGGTCTGGGTCAAGTGGAGTTGAAAAACGAGCCATTGGTTTTAGTGCAAAACATCGGGCAGACCGTGGTCTACACCTTCTCGGATCCACATTGTGTAATGAAGAACAATCAAGTTATCGTTATTAATAGAAAATAAAATCTTGTTATAATGTTATAAAATGCCTTGTTAACCACGAAGTCATCCATCAACGTCCTTCTCTTTGAGGTGGTACGCTGGCAACGTAAGTACTTTGATTTGTTATAAGAGACATTTGGGTATGAAAGGTTTTTTTTGTAAAGATTCTATAAATAGCTTCTGAGGAGAAAATCCAAAAAAAAAAAAACTAAAAAAAAAAACTAAGGGATGAGGATCATTGGCAAGATCCGAAACTATAGTCTTTACTGGTCCTAATGGACCATGAACAACAAAAAAAAACAACAACAAACTGGGATTCAGCCTGAATGTTTTGCGGTAACAAAAAAGTTTTAAAAGTACGTTACGCGCTCTTTCTCTCTCACTCTCTCTCTTAAAAACCTAAAAACGAAAAAAAATTATTATGAAGACCCTGAACCCCGCTAAACCTAACTTAAATAGGTTGTCACATTTTCGGCATTTCTGTATTTTGTGGTCTATTTTATTATTTTTGCTTCCTAGTGAGTTAGAAAATCTGGAAAATATTATCGGTGTAGGTAAAATTTTGGGTATATTGAGTACATAATGCCAGCAGTCTTTCGTTACACCTTTCAATATCATTAGCTACAGCTTAGTCGAGTTCCAATAAATGTCAGTATTCCGAAATGGGCCGATAGTTCACATATTCGGACATGACTTAGTTTAATAAAAATTATACGTTTATATTTCATGATTTTTAAAAATATTGACATTTTGAGGAGGAGGTGCTTGAAAGAGGAAAAATTTAGATTCCATTTTTGAGATTAACGTACGATATGTATCAAATCGTATACTTTATTGGCATAATATAATATTTAAACTTTTTTAATATTTTTATCATCAAACTTGGTATCATCAAACTTGCTATTGGACTACAAAATTCTGTGTTTTGAATTGAATTATTTTTCGATATGTTCAAGTTCCTCGTCTAGCTTTTTCACCTGAGTGCCTATAATTCGGTATTTTAATAACCTACTAACCTACTACTAGTCAATGACATAGACCCGATATAGAGGTCCCTACCATCGATAGACACATTCTAACTAGTTCACATCAAATATGCCGATACAATGTCAAAAGTTAATATTACTCATCAATTGCATTATAACTGCATCCTCAACAAAACAACAACTACAAAAATATACAAAATTCAATGACAATAATTGCACTTATTTTCTATATAATCGAACAATAATGTCCACTCACGATAAGCAATCTTAAAAAACACTTGGTGATTGATTATCTTTTGAAGATGTTACGTTTTAGATTTGTTTGTGATATGAATAAAACAAGCATGTCATTGCCATTATTGCAAATCAATAATTGTTAGTTATTTAATATCGATTTATTGACGTGCTGTTGCTTTTTTCATTATTTATTTAAAATTAAAATTAAAAAAACGAAATCAATAAAACAATTCACTTATTTAGTTCTTAAGTATTGTGTCACGGCTACAGAGACTATCTCAAGTGCTGTAATGTTGATATATATTCTCTATATTTTCGAAAGAAAAGTACGACGTTTAACTAAATACTCATAAGGTATCAATTTCATTGTTTATAAATAACAACAGTAATTGTTATTAAAAGTCAGTTAACCGTAAAGTTTTCATATTTTTATTTATCAAAAATTTGCTAAATACTGAAGAGTAAAATCAATTTGTGATGACAATAATATTTATTGGAGAACATATATATATATATTTATAACTGAACATATCAAGTTGTAAATGTGTAAAAGAGATATTGCAACTTTCTAAAAGGCAATTTATATCCTCCTTACATAGTTCATCATTAGCGTTACGGCATAACTCCTCTATCTGCTTAAGATATTTATATTTAGCGTCAGGGGGTACTGCTGCCAACTAGAACAAATACCTCTGAATAGTAATAACAAGTAAATCCCACACAATATCAATGCGAAGAATTACTTAAAAATCACAAATCTTTGAATTTATAAATTAATGCAAATCTTAATTAAAATTAATGAGGGTGATTTACACCAGAGATGATAAAGTTTATTGTAATAATGACGTTTTCGACACAGATGTTTAACATATACCATTAATCAAAAATTTCGAATACCTTTTTTATTTAATCGAATTATTTAGAACCTGTGTTACATTTTTTTTAATTTTTATACATTTATATTAGTAGACAGACCATCTCTGAATGCCGGGTATTTTTTGCGACATTAGCATCTTCATTTCCACTAAATTATGCAAAGTAATTTAATAATGGAAATTATTGAAACAAACACAAATAACAATAAAAAAAAATTTTCCACTTCCAAAGATAGCCATCCCATATGTTAATATGTTGGGGTACATGCACAAAGAAAATTTATGTTTTGTCATAAATATTCAATGTAAATCACTCTTAAATTAGGTATTTAAAGTATTATGCGATCACTACCAATAAACGTGAATAGTAGCGAAGATGTACAGTAGATCTCAAATGTGAATGTATATTTAATAAGAAATGCTTTTAATTTGAAAAAATATAAAAAACAATATTTTTTTAGAATCCACTAAAACTCCTGTCTGCTCGATTTTTATTAAATTTTAGACAGGAGACCGATTTTAACCTAGGCGAGTGTCAAGTTTGACGTAAATCGGTTCAGATACATCTATATGTCCCAGATATAATTTCGACAGCTTTGATATAAATTGTACTTTAGAGACACACCCAATTAAGTGTCGAATAAAGTATTTCAAGTTTTCAAAAAATCTTCGCAAAACATTTATTTTTGTTCCCTTCTCCACAAAGTGTTGTGAGAGAAATAGTCTTCGGAGACACCAAAATTGCACATAATTGGCTGTTACAGTATCGTCTTTGCCAAAGAAAAACTGTAAAATGTACCGAATTTTCTCTTTGTTCACTTCCATTTTTAACACAATGTAACTCACAACTGAAATTGTTTGATCGATACTTTAGGAGAAATCTATCAGTACAACCATCTGCCGAAAAAATAATGGGGTTCTTTGTCCCCATCCTAATATATAACGTTTTTCTCTCTACCTGAAATGGACTTAAAAAAACTGAATTCCAGGCCCATAGTGGGTCATTCCCCCCTTTTGGAATTTTTAAACTAAAGCCTTATTTTCCCATCGAAATGGCTGTAATTTAGCATTTCAATTATTGCAAGTTAAAAATTCATTTTGTACACAATATTAAGACCGCTCCCAGTTTTCGGTATTTTTATAGATTATGTTTATAAAATTAAAAAAATAGGTCCATGTTTAGATCTAGTGAAGAATCCTTTCTGACACAGAAAGTTTAATGCCACGACTCGTTTTAGATATTTTGAAGGTTTTCAGAAAATAAAAGACATATACTCAGATATTTTTATACCCTACACAACTATGTTGTCAGGGTATTATAGCTTTGTGCAGCCCCAAAAGTTTGTAACGCCGCGAAATATTGGTCCTAGACCCACCGATCGCCATATCTCGACTAGCTGAGTCGATCTAGACATGTCCGTCCGTCTGTCCATTATAATTTGTAAACACGATACAGGCCACAGTTATGGACCAATCTTCACGAAATTTTGCATGTAGGATGGGTTCTGGCCAATGAAGACCCCTATTGTTTTTGGAAAAGATCGGTTAATATTTAGGGAATGAAATGGACCAAAAACTTTATTTTTGTTGGTTATTCTGATCGCTCCAGAGACCGCAATTATGGTTCAAATCCCGCGAATTTTTGCACGGAGAAGGGGATCGAACCTGTTTTGATAAAGATCGGTCAATATTTAGCGGGCCAAATGGACCCTAACTTTTGTGTGAAAAATGACAATATTTGTATTCTATAGCGTATATATTTACCACTGAAGGACATAGACCCGAGAAGTTGACAGTATATCCAAGAGGAGTGGTTGAAATTTAAATTGATACCAATTATATTGTCTTATAGCCTAGACAGACGACAGCCTTAATTTGCATTAACAGCCTTAATTCAAATTAACTTGTACATTATCCTCATTTTTAGGTGTTGTTAATGCACAAAATCAAACTGAATTTATACTGAATCTGGAATCTGGACAAGTAATTAGAGGGGCTGTACTGATTATTAGTAACATTTGCTGACCTCTAGCCAGTCAAAGTGTGCAAATATCGCGAAATATTACCCAATATAGAACCACAGAATGTAAGATTTTCATGGAAGTTGTGTAGGGTATCGTATGGTCTGCCCCGTCCGACTATACTGCTCCGCTCACTGGTTAAATATAGGCCAATTTTTTTAAACAGCACCAAATTAAAAGACCTTTGTATATACTCTCCACCTTTGTGTATATGTATACTTTTGTTGACATAGCCCCGATATAAACACGCCATCCCACATTAAGTATTCTGAAGGTAATAATTAATTTATTCTAATCAAGACGTTATAATTAACCCAAAATTACGAAAATTTATTCAGTATTTTGATATTGAAAATCTTGTATTGTGATAACAAGGTTACGGTTCAAAAAAAAAAAAAAACCCCAAGAATTCAAGTTACAAGCATTTGGCCAGATTCCCTTCACCGTGTGAAATGTGCGACGTTCTGCATATAATAATGGCTTCTAGAGCGACTAGAAAATTTGACGACCCTTAAATATTATCTCAACATAACCGGAACTCCATTTAAAATTTCAAAAACGATCAGTGTCCTCTGGTGGTAATACTAAGACTAAACAATATCATAACTCATAGACACCTTTACACAATTGAGTATGACTCCTACATCTACATAAAACAATAAAATTAGTATCAATTTTACAGGTCAACCACTCTTCTTGGATAATATTTACCGATATTCATCAAAACTTTCTCTGTGTAAAATTTCATGATATTCGGATCATAATTGTGGCCTCTAGGTCGACCTGGAAAACAGACAAAAATAAAGTTTTGGTCCATTTCATGCCCTAAACCTAAACCCGTCCTACATGTAAAATTTAGTGTCGTAGGACAGTCCTAATTCCTGAAAACTGAGGAGCGAGGAATCGACACATTCGGGTCTTCGGCAACACTTTCACTTACAGCAGCGATTTTTTTATATTTATTTTATATTGGGGCTGCATAAAACTATAATACCCTGACAACATAGTTGTGTAGGGTATAAAAACTATGCCACAACTCAAAATCTTGACCTAGGCGAATTTGTCATTCGGGGTTCCTAATGCACTTTGCCAAGGGCTTTCATAGCCATAAGATATGTTCAACCTGCAGACCATGAGCTCCATTTTGTCGCATAATGTTGTAGGCTTATGCATGCCTTTTTATAACCTCCACCATAGTATGGAGGGTATATTAGTTTTGTTTTTCCGTTTGTAACGCATCGAAATAATCATTTCCGACCCTAAAAAGTATAATATTCTTGATCAGCGTAAAATGCTAAGACGATTTAAGCATGTCCGTCTGTCTGTTGTAATCACTCTAGCGTCTAAACGAATTGAGATAGAGCCCCAAAATTTTGCATAGAGTCTTTTGTCTGCAGGCAGGTCAAATTCGAAGATGGGCTATATCGGCCCACGTTTAGGCATAAATCCCATCTTATTGGGTATTTTGGGAGTTTTGATCGTATTTTTCAGCTGTAATTTAGTAATTTGAGTTCTTATTGGGTACCAAATCTCCCCACAAAAAATATGAATATAGGTCAATTTTTTGCATGGTCCCCATATGAGAGTACCCCAAAGTTTCGGTATTTTTCTTGAGCGCGTTTTTTAACCGAATTTGCTGCAATTTGGTATTTGGTAGTGGTATATGGTAACAAATCTCCCTACCAAAAATAATTAATATTCGCCCCCTTTTTTCCGCGTTTTGAGTTTGGTTTTAAGACTCTGTTGTAATCATTTCTCCTATAGCCGCATTTAGACCTAGCCCCTGTGTGGAGGTTTCAGAAGGAGTGGACCGATATTCCCCATCTTTGAATTTGAACTAAGTTTGGAAGAAATAATAAGATGGGCAAAGTGTGGATGAAATCTTAAATTTTCTAAAACGGATTTGGTCAAAGAAACATACGGTCTATAACCAAAATTTCGATGAAGCAC
This sequence comes from Musca vetustissima, assembly GCF_032173495.1. Lineage (NCBI taxonomy): Eukaryota > Metazoa > Arthropoda > Insecta > Diptera > Muscidae > Musca > Musca vetustissima. The sequence goes on along the minus strand of NW_026877398.1, from coordinate 103,403 downwards.
ATTTTCACCGTGTTAAATTGTATAAACCTTCATTAGCCATAAGGCTGAGGGTATAATTATCCATTAAAAATTTGTGAAATTTGTATTATGGTTTACATAATCCCTTTTTAGAAATGTCGGTATAGCTCCACTTTTTGGTATGTTCCTTATATTTTCATTTCAAGTATCTGTCAGTATATCTATGGTGGAGGGTATCCAAAGTTCGGCCTTCCGAACTTAACGCTTTTCCACTTGTTACTATGTCAAACCTCGAAAACCAGAGTCTTGCCTTCCTTTGTTCCGGGTGCAACAGCTTGACCCAGTAATAATGTTAATTTCAATTTACATAGCATCTTCCAACAATAAAAATTACTAACAATAGAACAATTGAAAATAAAAATCGACTGAAGTGCAAGTCATCTGAAGAGAAATGGTATATAAAAATTTTACTTTCTCTTTGATAGATTTTTCTCAGAATCGATTGTCATTGAAATCGATGGCATTACAACATTTTCCCTTACTGGGAAAATAATAATATTGATTCGTAAGTCAATAGAAATGAGGAATTCTCTCAAAACGCAGCATAAAACAATTAAAACACTTGATCGACATATAAACAAACTACTGTTTATGATTGTTGTATAGTTGCTGCTGTAAAATCCAGTAATCATGAGTAATCGTTAATTTGATTGTCACTTTGTTGCCTCCCCTCAGTTGACAGGTTACAGTAGTTGTGAAAAGAAAACGGTCAAGTGAATAATTTCACATTCACATTTTGTATGTGTGATGCTATAATAATTATTGTTGTTGATTTTTACATTGAGCTGTTGATTGATGTGAAAGTATTTGAAATTGTTATCAATTAAATCGAGAGAATTTGAAATCGGATTTAATTGTTAGAACATAAGATTGTTGGGTGATTGATACATTTGATAATTACCGTTTGATGGCGTGAAAAGTTAAATATATGGTTTAAATTTATTTATACACTTAAGTGGTGTACGGTGTCATATAGTAACCTGAGTCCGAATTTGGTCCTTTTCTTACAAGTAGTTGAAAATATAATTGAAAAAATAAGTAGTTTTTAGATTTTCCAAAATTATGAATATCTCCAAATGATTATGTTGATATTTTTGAACGTCGCAACTTGAGATAACTCTGTATAAAATATATATTTACCAATTTCAATAAACAAATTGATAAAAATGCAGTTAATTTGTTTTAGAAGTATGCATTTCATAAACATATTTATTAAGTGTTATTATTATTTAGTATATCAGAAAATAAGGAATTTTCAAAAGTGACATTAACAATGACAGCAATATCAAGAGATAAGTAAGAATTGTAAAAATGTCCATTGTATTGTTGATACAAGTTGCAGAGGTTAATCACATTTTTCGCGTCTGAAGTACATAGGAATTTTCCGGTGTGAAAAAAATATGAAGAAGAGCTATGTCAACAGAATATCTATCTGACAGTTAGTAAACGTGAATGACTTTACGGCATTTTTTGTTGCTGTTGTTGTTATTATTATTTTTATTTTTTACAATTTATCAGATAGCCAAAACACGTAAATGTAGAACAAGTATATATGAACGAATAATGCGGCACGAGGTGACAACTTAAGTGTAGGCCAAGGCTCGATAAATGTCTGTTTGCTCTTTACACAGTAAGTGTTTTGGAATGATAAATATCCCTTGGACATTGACGTAAATTCTGAGAGTGGTTAGGCAATAATTGACATATAGAAATCTTAAGGATTTGAAATTGTTAATTTTTTGTTAAAAAATTAACTCCATGTTAAAACCAGTAAGGAAAGTAGTAAAGTCGGACGGCGCCGACTATATGATACCCTTCACCACTTTGGATATATTCAATAGACGAATCTTAACAGACGTCTCATTTTTAAGGATTAAAGTACCAAATTTCAGCGAATTCGGTTGAAAAAAGGGCTCAAGAACCCAAAAATAACGACAATTGGGGGTACCCTTATATGAGGGCTAACCGAAAAAATTGACCTATATTTTTAATTTTTTGTGAAGAGATTTGATACCCAATATGAACTCAAAGTAGTAAATTACAGCCAATTCTGTGAAAAAATCCGGTCAAAACCCCCCAAAAACTGAAAATTGGGAGGTACCGTTATATGGGAGCTACCAGAAAAAGTGGACCTATATCTATACTTTTCAGTGGAGAAATTTGGTATCCAAAAAGAACCCATTTTACCAAATTTCAGCGAATTCGGTTGAAAAACGCGCTCAAGAACCTTAAAATATTGAAAATTTGGGTGGTACCCTTATATGGAAGCTATGCCTAAACGTGGACCTATTTTCACGAAACTTAACACACATCATTCTAGACTATGTTCAATACGCTGTGCCAAATTTCGTGCAAATCGAAAGATATTTAGGGACATTGGGGCACCATTTACCTTAAATCGGACAAAAATATATATGGGAGCTATATCTAAATCTGAACCGATTTTTCCCAATTTCAATAGGGTTCCTTGGACCAAATAAGTGACGTATGCCAAATTTCATCCAATTCTGATAATAAATGTGACCTGTACCTTGTTTACAATTTAACATGGACAGACAGACGGGCGGACGGACGGACGGACGGACATGCATAAAGCGACTTAAAAAGTGATTCTATGCATATTCTCAAAAGGAACTATGTGTCTATCTCATTTCCTTTTGCCTGTTACAAACATATGCACAAAGACAATACCCTGTACCACAGTGTGGTGAAGGGTATAAAAAGAAACAATATAAGCCGTTGAAATATTTCCAATCGTAGACCAATTGTAAATATACTCAATATTGTGTAATTCCTTTAAATATCTCGCCTACAAAAGACCTAAATTTTGAAACATTTTAGCATAAGTCACATTCCTCCAAGACTAACTTCGTTTAACCCCTGTCATGGAAAAACTGCATTAGCATTGCCTACATAAATCGAAAACTTAGTCGATACTTGGATTTTTATACCCTACGTAACTATGTTGTACGGGTATTATAGTTTTGTGTGGCCCAGAGAGTTTTTGGACCCACATTTTAGTATACAGATCGTCATATCAGGACTAGCTGAGTTCATTATAATTTGGAATCACAGTACATGCCACAGTTATGGACCAATCGTCACGGAAATTTAAACATAGGTTCAGTTCAGGTCCAAGAAGACCCCTTTGAATACCTAATGATCCGTTAATGTTTAGAGCCGCTCTAGACGCCACAATTATCACACGAACATCATGAAATTTTAATCGGAGAAAAGAAGCTGCCCCAGCATGACTATTTTCATGATAATCAGTCAATATTTATCGGGTCAAATGGACTAAGAATTTTATGTGAATAATTGCAATGATTTCTTCTGAAGAACATAGACCGGAAAAACGAAAACCTTTTTTTTAGTGTTTTTTTTTTAAGTTACTCTATATACCATAATTATAAGCCCAACAGCACAACACTACTTATAGAGAAGGCAATCTGGCAAATTTATTATAAGGGCTGTTTTGACAACATTCAGTGTGTTCAACTCTGGAACAATATATTCGGATAATATGTCAATATGAAGAGGAGCTAATCGGTCAAGAGGGTGCCAATATTGCGAAATACTATTCAGATTCGGAATATACATGGCCAGAAAGTTAGAGTTCCGTGATAGTTGCCCAACTATACTGCTCCGCTCATTGATTACACCCTCAGCAATATGGCTTATTATACCCTCAGCCCTCAGGCTAATTAAGGTATATACACTTTGATACGGCAAAAATGTTCATAGAAATATTGGTTTTAGACCCCATGTTTCTGTGGACCAAATCCGTTTCAGACAATTTGGAGTCTTTTCACAAATGTCTGTGTGTCCGTCCGTATGTCTAGCCGTCTAGTGTGCCCGATAGCTCTTGAAGGGAATAACCGATTTCATACAAGCTTTGCACATCGTATTATTTGTTCCAACTCCTTTCGGTACCTCCCTCATAAAATTTTCAAAATTTTGCTCAAAATTAATTTTATCATATCAGGCGATCCGAATTTCCGATTTGAATCAAACTTTGCACAATCTAGTATCCTTACCAAGTCCGAAAATGGGACCCATTGGTTCACTCCATCTTGTACCTTCTCCACAAAGTGTAAAAATGTTCAATATTAGGCTAATGGAATGTCGGATTTGATCCAAACCTGTGCATCGTAACATTTCTTTCAAACTCAAACTGATTTCGAAGATGGGGAAATTTCTCTTCTTCTTGTATCTTCCCCCATGATATGGTCAAAATTGTGTTGAAAATACTTTGTATAATAGCATGCCAATAAAGCATCTGATTCAAACCAAACATCGCATAACCTAATATTTTAACCATATGGGAGATGGGACTTATCGGTCTACTTCTTCTAGTATCTCCCACACAAACTGGATCGGTTACAATTTTTGTAAGTCCTGTGCATCATCGATTCGATCGTTCCGCTTGATCTATCCCTGCTATCAGTGAAAGTGTCGCCCAAGACCCGAATGTGTCGATTCCGTTCTTAGAATTAGGACTTCTTACGGCACATTATGGCACACTTTGTATTTGATCTACACTTACATCCATATAAAGTCTATCTCACTTAAAAACTTTAACCAGCTCACCATTCACAAAATCGTAGATACGGATAGAAAGAATTTTTAGGAAGAATGAAGCACCTTGCTCAGTCTATAAGTATGTGTATAAACAAAATTGTCGCATTTGGGGTGTTCAAGGAATCCTAGGAAGGCCAACGAATCAATCCTTGCAAAAGTTTTCGAAGATATATAGCTACCATATAACGAAACAGTTTCTGCAGTTCGGGACCCACCAAAGCAGCATAAATTGGCCATTCAGGGTGCTCGTAGGTTGAAAAGCATCTTTGTAGAAGCTCTTCGACGTATGTCCATATTTAGACATTATCCCCATTAAAAACTTTTGTATGTCCACAACATGATGGAGGGTATGAAGAGTTCGGCCGAGACTAACTTCATGACATTTTACTTTTTAACCTTTTTTAGCTTATCTAATTTTTATATGTAATTACGCAATTTTAGTACACTTATGTTAACACGTATACATAAATACGACATATAATAGTCGCTCAATATTACCTCTGATTGCATTTGATTCAAATGTATTTATTGAAACGAGCCTAACAAAGTAAACAACAAAAAAAAAAAACCGTGAAATTCAGTAATTTTATTAGGTACTTTACTCATGGTACTTTTTTCAAGACATTCGACTACAACATATCTACACATGGAAATTTGAATATAATCAGAAGAAACAATAAATAAATGATCTACATTGATCTTCGATTTTAATGGCCATCATGTGCAGATTCTTTATGACTTTTATGACAATTTTGATAATATGAGTGCATTCAAATGTTTTGGGCATGAAAAAGAACGGTAGTACCTTGCAAAAAAAACAAATATTCTTTAGCAAATACCAATTGGTATTTATAAATTATTTCCACTGCTACCATATTCGTCTCCACAAGCTCGTAGGCCTCATCATATTTCAAGTTTAGGATCAACATGTACGCCACGTCTCACTGGTCACAGCCAGTGTTCCGCCAATGATAATCAACATTAAAATATGAATTATATGCCGCTTGGCAATTGTTTATCAAATAGAATCAACAATCAAAAATTTTACATGATCGTTTGTATGCAAAACAGATTCGTTCTCATGTGCATTTATTTTTTGTTTTTCATTTAAGTCAAAGTGGTAGCCTTAATTGTTTACGGACTGCTTGACTAACTGACAGACAAATAACTAACAAAATTTGCCGAAAAAATAAACAAAATAAATATTAAACAAAAAAACAGTAATAATAAAATAAAGATAAATAAAACACTATAACGTCATGAACTTGAATTTTAAAAACCGGCGCTCGTTACAGAAATGGCAGTGATGACCAAATACGTTTGCAAAAACCACCGATTACTAACCTACATGCTAATGACGTTCGATGGACGTTTTATAAAAAACGTTGTTGGAATTTATAAGATAGCTAATGTGAATGAACAAAAAACAAATACTGATTATAAATAGGGAACTAAGAAAAAATAAAAAATATATATTATAATTGTTTATACCCTACACAATATGTTGCCAGGGTTTTATAGCTTTGTGCAGCCCCAAAATATTGGTCCGCGAAATATTGGTCCTAAACCCATGAAATTTTGCATGAGGAGTGGTTGGCCTTTAAATTGATACCAATTATATTGTTGTATATATTCGGATGTGTGAGTTACAAGAAAATATTTACAGGTTTGTACGTATTCTGATATTATTTAGTAACCTATTATCACACTATAGGGCGGAAATATAGCGATGATCAGTTTGAAATTTTCCACGAAGTTCCAGTTATGGTCAAGGACAAAGCCTTCGTGATGATTTAGTAATTATTTTGGAATCATTAAATTTTTTTCCATTCGACCTATAGGCCACAATTCAAAACCGAACATCACAACACAACCTATGTTGAAGGGAATCTGGACAAGTACACAAGGGCTGTGCTGAAAATTAGTTGACATACATCCGCAGAAAATTTGAGTTCCGTGATAGTTGTGTAGCATATGGTATGGTCGGCCCCGTCCGACTATACTGCTCCGCTCACTGGTTTAAATATAAAAATAAAAAATGTCACAGATTGCACTGTGCAACAATATTTTGAGGGGTTTATTTTCTTGAACTGCAAACTAAATACAGGGTTATTAATTTAGTGGTTTCAAAAGTAAACGTAAATAAAACACATATACAATATTTTTGTTATACAAAAATTTCAATGGTGTCAAATCACATGGTCTTGGTGGCCAGTTGATATCCTCACTTGAGTTGGGTAGCATTTGACAATGTCTTCTTGATACCACATAGTTTCCAAGTCGTATTTAGTAATAGCACCCAACAAAAAATGCCGGTGTTCATATGTCCATAACGCTCCGAATTGACGGTCCAATAACACCTTTGGACCAAAGAACGAATCAAACAGGGACATTTTCTGGATGCAATGGCTTCTATTCAATTACTTGGGGACTTTACGACGATTTTGTTTATGAAGAAATGCGTTGCATGGCTGATTCCACCTTCTATTTTTCAATCTACGACGTTGTGAATTTGTCAAGTGGTTTCAGATTTTGCGTAAGCTGGACTATGGATGTATGTGCATATCTAAATGATAAATACGTTATAAATAAAGTGCCGTAAGGTAGTCCAAATTCCTGAGAACGACGAGAAACCGACTTAATCAGTCCTTCGCTTACACTTTCACCTACATCAGGGATATTTTCAGCGGAACGGGCGCCACAATGACTATACCCTTCACCACACTGTGGTACAGGGTATTATGTCTTTGTGCATATGTTTTGTAACAGGCAAAAGGAAACGAGATAGACACGTGGTCCCATTTGAGAATATGCATAGAATCTCTTTCTGAGTCGATTTATGCATGCCCGTCCGTCTGTCTGTCCATGTTAAATTGTAAACAATGTACAGGTTGCATTTATGATCCGAATTGGATGGAATTTGCACAGCTCATCTATTTGGCCCAAGAACGAACCCTATTGAAATTGAGAAAAATCAGTTCAGATTTAGATATAGCTCCAATATATACTTTAGTCCGATTAATTGTAAATGGGGCACCAAAGTCCCTACATATCTTTCAATTTGCACGAAATTTGGCATAGCGTACTGAATGAAGTCTAGAGTGGTGTGTGTTAAGTTTCGTGAACATCGGTTCAGATTTAGATATAGCTCATCATTCGATTTGCACGAAATTTGGCACATCTTACAGAATTAAGTCAATAATAATGTGTTTTAAGTTTTGTGAAAATTGGATCAGATTTAGATACAGCTCTCATATATATTTTTTCGTCTGATTTTATGTAAATTGTGCACCAAAAACCATATATATCTTTCGATTTTCACGAAATTTGGCATATCGTACTGAAATAAGTCTAGAATAACGTGTGTTAAGTTTCGAGAAAATCGGTTAAGATTTAGATTTAGCTCTCATATATATTTTCGTCCGATTTAAGGAAATGGTGTACCAAAGTCCCTTTATATCTTTCGATTTGCACGAAATTTGGCGCAGCGTACTGAATTATGTCTAGAATGATGTGTGTTAAGTTTCGTGAAAATCGGCTCCGATTAAGATAAAGCTCCCCTATATATTTTCGTCCAATTTAATGTAAATGGTGCACCAAATATCCAAAGTTAAGCCGATTGGCACCAAATTTTGCACAGCATACTGAATTAGGTCCAGAACGATGTTTGTAAAGCTTTGTTAAAATCGGATTTATATATAGCTTCCATATAGTTTCGTCCGATTTTAAGTCAATTGTGCACCAAAGACCCAAGGTTACGCAGATTGTCACCAAATGTTGCACAACGTACTAAAGTTAGAGTAGTCTAACATGTGCCAAGTTTTATTTAAATCGGTTCAGATTTGGATGTAGCTCCCATATATGTTTTCCTTCCATTATAAGTAAATGATGATTGTTCCATATTTGGATATAGTTCTTATAGTTCTGACTTCGTGTTTATTGGGTTCCAAATATTCAACGGGTGTCCGATATATATTTGCTTTAAATCGATTTACATATCGATCGATTTACAATCGATTTGTCCTTTTATAACAAACGAATGACATATATTCACATATTTTAGAGTATTGGCATACTGTCGAGACTTCTGATGTAAGGAATAATGGGGGATATATGGAATATACCAAAAAGTGGATCTATACCGACAATTGTGTCAAGCGATTGTTGTAAGCCATAATGCACACGAATTTTTAAAGGGGATTTTTTAATATCTCAAAATCTCAACCCTAGGTCCGATATTGATGACGCATGGTAGGGAGGAAAATGTGTATAAATTCCTGAAAATACTGCAATTTAGAGGGCAAAGTTTTATGCGGGGATATACATAAAGGATGACCATTATTGATTACATAGTGTAGGCATTAAAATTCCATATTATGTAGGGTATAAACTGAGGGAAGTTTGGTTCAATTCCTACATTCCATTCGACTGATATTGAATATATTTATAAAATTTGGATCCTTTTTGGGGGAGGAACCAGAAGGAGTTGACCAATGGTTTGGTTTAAAACGGATGATCCATTCGCATGATATTATAATTTTTTTTTTTTTTTTTGCATAAGATAGACTATTTTGTGGGGAGTATAAATATGCAAAGTTTAGTATAAATAAGCAAAGTTTGGATGAGCAAAGTTTGGATTAAATTGGATACTCCCTTCGAGATTTATCGTGCGCATCAGCCGGCCAGATAGACGGACATTTGTAAATTTACTCCAAATAGTCTGAAACGGATTTGTCCAAAGAAACATGGGTTTAAAACTAATATTTTGAAGAGGCTCATTTTTACCATATCAAAGTGTATATACTCTCATTAGCAATAAGGCTGAGGGTATAATTAATATAAACATTAGTGTTATATGGGGACTACCCCTAAATGGGGTTAATATAAATAAATTTTGGGATGGAGATTTGTTACCAAGTACGACTACAAAATACCAAATTACAGGGAAGTCGATTGAAAAAGTGGACCTATATAATTTTTAGTAGTGGGGAATGTGGTACCAACACGAAATGGGGGCGACCATACAAAATGGACGTATATTTATAATTTTTAGTAGAGAAATTTTGTACGCAATACGAAAACAATGTACCAAATTTCAACGATTTCGGTTTAAAAACGAGCTCAAGAACTCCAAAATACCGAAAATTTGGGGGTACCCTTATATGGTGTCTATGCTTAAACGTGGACCGATATATCCCATTTCGAACTTGACCTGCAGACAAAAGACATCTCTATACAAAATGTTAGCAATCTATCTAAATTCATTTAGAGGCTAGAGTGATTACAACCGACAGACGGACATGTTTAAATCGTCATAGAATTTTACGCTTTACAGTTTCTCAAATAGTTTATAACAAATTCCAATTTGAACTATTTTTTCCCTTATCAATATCTTTCCGATTACTTTTTATTTACGATTTCACTTAATATTTCACACATTTTTGAGCAACTTTTAAATTATTAGGGAACAAACAATAAATTAGGAGAAATACGGGTGTTTTGACGAGATTAATAGTAAATGTTTACGATGCCGGCTACCGTTTAGGTTACTATTACGAAAAGTTTCGCCGAATGATTCACACAATTTAAAGTGTTTTGGATGATATTGGTCTGATTTCCATGACTAAATTTTGGCGAAATTAAGGTGCAAATTTTTACACTTACAAAATGAATTGATTTCTTTTAAAAGTGGCCACTATTCTTTTCTTAAAGGCCTATTTATAGTAAATATACTGAACAAATGTTTGTCTATGCGAGTATTTTTGAGTCGAAGGCAAATAGCGATGAAATTTGGCCGACAAATATAATCGGCTTAAGACGAATTCTATTAATATTATTAATAACCAGAACAAATAACAATAATGTTAATATTTTCTACCCCATTTGTAGTAGCAACAATGTTTGATTTTTTATTAATTTTAATTTAATTTATTTTTTTCCTGTGGAATCTTCAATGTTAACAATATATCCACCGAAAATTTAATTGGAATCTTCAATGTTAACATTATATCCACCGAAAATTTAATTTAACAATAACCATGTCTACTCCTCCCTCGCGTGTTAACAACTTGGCAACGCAACATTCAAATTATATTTATTGAAGCATACTTTGGGGGATAGTACGAAATATAAAACTGGTGAAATAAAAAAGCCATGCAAGAATAGAATTTTTTAATAATTTATATCGTTTTAATTTTATTGTTTATATTTATAACAATATAGTTTAATAACAAATATTCAAGCAAGTATCATATATCACATTACATTTCTATATAAATATATTGTACATATTTACAAAATTACATATACTATATTTTTTTGAAGGCGCTTAATCCTAACCTATATTTTATTATTTTGATAATCAACTTGTTGGTGATTGGGCATTGTTTCTAAATCACTAAAATTACTTTTATAGCTATGCCATTCGTTGTCGGTATCGTCGGACGGTAGGTAATCTTCAGAATTCCAGGATTGTGTTTCAGCGGTGCCGAATATTATGAACAATAGATTACCGACAATAAAAATCCCAGCAGCTATGACAAATACCACTTGCCATTGATAGCGATTGTGCTGAAAATACAATTTTATTATCTTTAAAAAAATACTTTTTTAAAACCACCAAGCCTGTGACAGTCGTTAAACAAACATTTTTATTAAAAAATCCAGTCTTTAAAAAATCCACGCCTCCGATAGTCTCCTTGGAAAAATATTCTTGAAAACCCCCACGCCTGTGACAGTCTGTAAAAACCCCACGCATGTGACAGTCTTTAAAAACCTCACGCCTGTGACAGTGTTTAAAAAATCCACGCCTGAGACAGTCAGTAAAAACCCCACGCATGCGACAGTCTTTAAAAACCTCACGCCTGTGACAGTGTTTAAAAAATCCACGCCTGTGACAGTCTGTAAAAACCCCACGCATGTGACAGTCTTTAAAATCCTCACGCCTGTGACAGTGTTTAAAAAATCCACGCCTCTGAAAGTCTCCTTGGGAAAATATTCTTTAAAAAATCCACGCCTCTGATAGTCTCCTTGGAAAAATATTCTTTAAAAAATCCACGCCTCTGATAGTCTTCTTGGAAAAATATTCTTTAACAAATCCACGCCTCTGATAGTCTCCTTGGAAAAATATTCTTTAAAAAATCCACGCCTCTGATAGTCTTCTTGGAAAAATATTCTTTAACAAATCCACGCCTCTGATAGTCTCCTTGGAAAAATATTCTTTAAAAAATCCACGCCTCTGATAGTCTCCTTGGAAAAATGTTCTTTAAAAAATCCACGCCTCTGATAGTCTCCTTGGAAAAATGTTCTTTAAAAAATCCACGCCTCTGATAGTCTCCTTGGAAAAATATTCTTTAAAAAATCCACGCCTCTGATAGTCTCCTTGGAAAAATATTCTTTAAAAAATCCACGCCTCTGATAGTCTCCTTGGAAAAATATTCCTTAAAAAATCCACGCCTCTGATAGTCTCCTTGGAAAAATATTCTTTAAAAAATCCACGCCTCTGATAGTCTCCTTGGAAAAATATTCCTTAAAAAATCCACGCCTCTGATAGTCTCCATGGAAAAATATTCTTTAAAAAATCCACGCCTCTGATAGTCTCCTTGGAAAAATATTCTTTAAAAAATCCACGCCTCTGATAGTCTCCTTGGAAATATATTATCATAAAAAATCCACGCCTCTGATAGTCTCCTTGGAAAAATATTCTCTTAAAAAAATCCACGCCTCTGATAGTCTCCTTGGAAAAATATTCTCTTAAAAAAATCCACGCCTCTGATAGTCTCCTTGGAAAAATATTCTCTTAAAAAAATCCACGCCTCTGATAGTCTCCTTGGAAAAATATTATTTAAAAAAATACATTTTCATAAAATCTATGCCTCTGATAGTCTTCAGAAAAAAAATTTCATAAAATCCACGCCTCTGATAGTCTTCAGAAAAAATATTCATTAAGAAATCCACGCCTCTGATCTTGAAAATTTATTTTTTTAAAAAAACCTCGCCTTTTTTACCCTTAGAATACTATAACTAAAAAATCAACACTCACCACATCCGTAACAATAAATCCCACAGCAAGTGGTGACAACAATGCCACAATACTGGCCACCGTATTGATTATGGAATACAACAACCCAGCATGAGTGGGTGACAAATCAATAACATTCAGCGAGCTACCAATTGTCTCGCCACTATTTATGGCATTACTGAGCGTTATTAAAAACAATGCCATCTCATTGTTGTTCTCATCCAAAAATCCAATAGCAATGAAACCTAGGGCGGGTATCCAAAATGCGACGCTATTGAATATTTTACGTAATGTGGTCAGCGATACAATTTTACGTTCCTGCAAAACATCTGCCATGAACATAAACACATAGGACATTAACCAACTGCCAATGAAGGGCAAGGCCGAGAAGAAGGCATTCGTTTTGATTTCCACATTAAGGACACCATGAAAATATGAGGGTATTTGTGATTCCAAGGTGGTTAAACCCCACATTTCGGCAGATCTTGTAATCAGCAGAGCCATAAAGGGTACCGATGTGAATATTGCCTTCCACGGTACAGCGATATTTCCCTCATGAAATGTATCCTCGTGGGCATTCGATGAGGTGATATAGAATTTTTCGCTGGCCGATACAAAACTTGAGTCGCCGGGATTGCTGGAACCAAACACCTGCCATAACAGGAACCAAACGATACAAAGTCCCGCTGAGCTATATGAAATTCCTGGCCATCCCATACAACTTTCAGCAATTATACCACTCAAACCCATGGCCAAGACCATACCACAATCGTAGCCACTTTGACTTAATCCACCCAAACGGTTGCGTTCTTCTAAAGGTGACCATTTGGCCAGATGATCGAACACGCAGGGCATTACCAAACCTTGTGCCAATCCCAGTAATATTCGTATGACGCACAAAGCCTGCCAGCCACCCCAGTTAACGCACCACGGCGTAATGGCACTTAACACACCGGAGAAGAATATTGCCATGCCCATAATAAATTTGGCACCATAACGTCTGCACAGAAATCCGCCGGGTAGCTGGGTCACACAGAATCCCCAAAAGAAACTCGACAGGATATAGGAAATTTGTCGTTCATTCCATTTGAATTCCTGAAGCAACGACAAATGACTGTATTATTTTATAGAATAAAATATTGAATTTAACTTACGGGAAAATTAGGATTTGTGCTATTGGCATCTGTCATGGCAACCACAGCAACTCCGATATTCACACGACTAAAATGCATAGCCACCAATGCAATAAAAAGTAGCGAAGCTTGAACGTACCGTATCAACATAATGAGGCCTAAATAAATAAAAAAAAATATATATAGGGAATGAATATTAAATATGTCATATAAAAAAAAAAAAAATTGGGGGATGAAAGACTGAAATTTCCCGGAACTTTGAAGTCCCATAACACATTCCATTGTAATCACCTTATTTATTTCAATTATCACTGCATTTATTTTATTCCATTAAAAATCAAAATTTCTATTTACAACTCGTGTTACCCAAAAACGAAAAGAAGAACAAAGCAAACAAAAGAACAGTTCTGAAAGATAACACAACATTTTAGTACAGAGTTTGATAGATAACAAAGAGAAAAAGAGTACAATGTGTAATGAGAGTAATATGTACTAAAAGTGACCACAATATCATCACTACATTGTGTGGGAAAAAAGCTAAGTCCAATATTAAAAAAAAAACGGTAAGGAAAGTAGTAAAGTCGGACGGGGCCGACTATATGATACCCTTCACCACTTTGGGTATATTCAACAGATGAATCCTAACAGACGTCGCATTTGTAAAGGATCAGTAAAATTAAATTGGATCCATAAACAAGTCATTCTGCAACCGATACAAAATTTTTCATATGGCCAGATATAGAAGCTATATCTAAATCTGAATCGATTTCAGGAAACTTACACACATCATTCCAGACCTAATTCAATACGCTGTGCCAAATTTCGTGCAAATCGAAAGATATATAGGGACTTTGGTGGACCATTTACATTAAATCGGACGAAAATATATATGGGAGCTATATTTAAATCTGAACCGATTTTCACGAAACTTTGCACACATCATTCTAGACCTAATTCATTACGCTGTGCCAAATTTCCTGCAAATCGAAAGATATATAGGGACTTTGGTGCACCAGTTACAATAAATCGGACGAAAATATATATTGGAGCTATATCTAAATTTGAACCGATTTCCAGGAAACTTAACACACATCATTATACCTAGTTCATTACACTGTGCAAAATTTCGTGCAAATCGAAATATATATAGGGACTTTGGTGGACATTTACATTAAATCGGACGAAAATATATATGGAAGCTATATTTAAATCTGAACCGATTTTCACGAAACTTTGCACACATCATTCTAGACCTAATTCATTACGCCGTGCCAAATTTCGTGCAAATCAAAAGATATATAGGGACTTTGGTGCACCAGTTACATTAAATCGGACGAAAATATATATAGGAGCTATATCTAAATCTGAACCGACTTTCATGAAACTTAGCAGACATAATTCTAAACCTTATTCATTACGCTGTGCCAAATTTCGTGCAAGTCAAAAGATTTCCAGGGACTTTTTTGGACTATTTACCTAAAATCGGGCGAAGCGATATATGGGAGCTATATCTCAATCTGAACCGATTTTCACGAAATTTTGCACACATCATTCTAGACCTTATTCATTACGCTGTGCTAAATTTCGTGCAAATCGAAAGATATATAGGGACTTTTGTTCGCCATTTTCCTTAAATCGGACGAAAATATATATGGGAGCTATATCTAAATCTGAACCGATTTTTCCCAATTTCAATAGGGTTCGTCCTTGGGCCAAACAAATGAGCTGTGCCAAATTTCATCCAAATCGAATCATAAATGCGACCTGTACTTTGTTTACAATTTAGCATGGACAGACGGACATGCATAAATCGACTCACAACATGATTCTATGCATATTCTCAAAAGGAACCATGGGTCTATCTCGATTATTTTTGCCTGTTACAAACATATGCACAAAGACATAATACCCTGTACCATAGTGCGGTGAAGGGTATAAAAACATAAAAGAGTTTAGTGATAAGTGAGTGACTGACTGACAGACCATCGCCTAAACGAAATGGCTGAAGCTAGAAGCTTGAAATCTTGAGTGTGGGTTGTTGTTGAAGTGTAGGCGTGAGATAAGCCTGAGTACTAAATGGTACCCTTTGAATTAAGCAAACGGGAAAAGCTAGAATTCTGAAAATCGGAATGTGGGTCACTTATGGAAAGTTAGAAAGATATACAAAAGGATTCGACCCATAATAGGTAGCTATTAATATCCTGAAATTCGTAAATGAAAATAATGTTGTGACTGAGGGATCATCGCTCAGACGGAAGGGCAGCAGCTAGAACCTTGAAATTTTGAGTGTGGATCACTGATGGAAAGTTAAAAAGATATACAAAAGGATTCGACCCATAAGTGTATGAAAAGTACAAAACTTTACAAAATTATAGCTAGAATCTTAAAATTGCATACAGGTTGGAAAGTTGGGTTTATGTATGGAAACGATTTGAGAAATTTGTATTTACATGTATGAAAGTACTATATGGTACTAAATATGGAACTATTTGTATTAAGTTGACAATATAAAAATAGAATTCTGAAAATGGGAATTAATTGGAGTACAAGATTGAGGTAGCTATAAAAATCGTACGTATGTATAAGAAAATAACTAAAATTGGTACAAGTTCGATTTTGGTGAATATGTAGAGCTGGAGTCTTGAAATTGGGAATTAAAATGACCGTTTTAGTGTAGGATTTAGGTAGTTTAGGAAATTTGTACTTATGGGTACGAAAACTACTAACGAAAAGCACTAAATGGTACTAATTATGGTACAATGGTTTGTGTGAACGGGCAGAGGAGGAATCCTCAAATTAGGAATTAAAATAATTGTTGGAAGTGTAGAAAGTATGTAATTTTGAAAATTTGTAACTATGTGTACTAAAAAAAAATTGTATCAAATTTAGATTTGAGTGAACGGATAGAAGTGCAAAGATTATGTTTGAAATTAAAATTACTGTCAGAAATTGGGAAATTAAAATGACTGTTTTAGTGTAGGATTTAGGTAGTTTAGGAAATTTGTACTTATGGGTACGAAAAGTACTAACCGATACTAAGTTTAGTACAATTTGAATTTTCGGTGAACGGATGCAGCTGAAAACCTGAAAATAGTAATTAGGTATCAGAATTTCGTACTTCAGAAAACGAAAAGCACTAAATGGTACTAATTATGGTACAATGGTTTGTGTGAACGGGCAGAAGGGGAATCCTAAAATTAAGAATTAAAATTAATGTTAGAAGTGTAGGAGGTATGTAATTTTGAAAATTTGTAACTATGTGTACTAAAAAAATTGTATTAAATTTAGATTTGAATGAACGGATAGAAATGGAAAGCTGATGTTTGAAATTAAAATTACTGTTAGAATACATAATTGAGGTAGTGTAGGATATTCGAAATACGAAAAGTACTAAATATGGTACAACTTAGATCTATGTGAACGGATAGGGCTGGTATTCTGAAATTGTTACTGTTGGAGTTTAGAATTGAGCAAGTTTTAGAAAATCGAAAATTACTAAATTTGGTACAATTGACTTTGGAAAACGTGTAGAACTGGAATCCTGAACGCTGCAACTAAGACCACTGTCGGAGTGTAGCATTGAGATAGTTTTGGTATATGGGTATGAAAAGTGGAGAATGGTACCAAATCTAGTACAATTTGGATTTTGGTGAACAGATAGAGCTTTGACTTATAATTACTATTTGAAAGCAGGATTAATTAAAGTACTAAATTTTATGCAATTTGGACTTTGATGGTATTTAGAATAATGTTAGAGCATAGGATTGATGTTTAGAAATTCTTTTTTATGAGTACGACATGCATTGAATGGTACTAAATTTAGTACAATTTGGATGAGATTTGGAATTTAGATTACTGTTGAAGGGTAGGATTGAACTATGAAGACAGCTTTGGAAATACGAATTTATGTGCACTAAATTTGTTACAATTTGGATTTTGGAAGTGCCAAAGGGTTTTTGGTACAAACTCGTACCAAATTTAGTGAAATTAGAAGTACGATTGATATATGCAGGTAGTCATGAAAATTTGAACTTTTGTCTTCGAAAAGTGCTGAATGGAACTAAATGTGGAACCTGTATATATTTGCCAAAATATATAATTGGAATTCTGATCACTTTGGAATCTGTATAATGGAAACCATTAAGCGGAGCAATATAATCGGACGGGGTTGACCATACGATACGCTACACAACTACCACAACCTGGGCAATATTTTGTGATATTTGCATCCTCTTGACCGATTAGAGATCGGTCCTTACACTTACATATTTTCCGAATATAATATTAGTAATATTCGGACAGCCCTTCTACAGCCATACAGCCTTTTTTTAATTACTTGTCCAGATTCCCTTCACCTTGGGTTGTTTTGTGATGTTCGGTTTATAATTGAAATCTATAGATCGACTCGAAAAAACACAAAAAAATAAGTTTTCGGTTCACTTCATCCCTTATGA
Organism: Musca vetustissima; assembly: GCF_032173495.1. NCBI lineage: Eukaryota > Metazoa > Arthropoda > Insecta > Diptera > Muscidae > Musca > Musca vetustissima. Next base: position 85,197 of record NW_026877398.1, on the reverse strand, counting down.
TATGTCCTTGATTTTCATCACCGAAAATTATATACGTTGTCCTTGATCATAACTGGAACCTCATGCAAAATTTTAAAGGAGTCAGCGCTATATTCCTTCCGCCTTCTAGTGTGGTAATTGGTTACTAAATAATATCTGAATACAAATCCACATCCGAAAGGTCAACCACTTCAATATAATATCAACTTCTTTGGTCTAATTCCTTCAGGAGTGAATATATACGCCATAGAATACAAATCTTGTAATTTTTCACACAAAAATCAGGGTCCTAACCGTTCGTTAAAAACAAAATGTCTGTAATTTGGTCATAGGGCAAAGTTTGTTCAGAGGGTATCAATATATGTATTATGTATTTTGAACGCCTTGTCATTGTTTGATTTAAATCAAATCATTTATTCATAGAATTTCGATTTTATTATCATAGCCACAAATACTCTTCCTCTTGTCATCATTCTTTTCAAGATAATCCACGGCAGTCCAGGGTTGTGTTTCAGCAGTACCAAAGAGAATATAAAACAAATTGCCGAAAAAATAAAATCGCAGCAGCAATGATGAACACAATTTGCCACATAGAGCGGTTGGTCTGAAATTTAATAAAAAAAAGTTTAAATTTTAATAAAATGTCACAACAAAAATATATGCAATTTACACTTACCACATCGGTAACCACCACGCCCACAATTAAAGGCGAAACCAAGTTAGTAATATTAGCAATAGCATTTACCAGAGACATCATGAAACCAGCATGATTGGGCGCCAAGTCAATCATATTTAAAGCACTGCCAATAACGTTACCACTATTTACGGCCACAATCAAAGTCATCAGAACAATGGCCAAAGTTTTATGTTGTTCATTTAAAAATCCAATAATAACCAATCCCAGAGCTGGCAACCAACTTCCTAAGCTATTAAATAGTTTGCGTAATGTTGTTAAGCTTATTTTAGTTTTATGTTGCAGTATATCGGCTATGAACATATATACATAGCCCATAATCCACATGGCTATAAACGGCAAGGCAGAATATAAACCATTCGATTTTATATCCATATTGAGCACGCCGCCAAGATATGATGGTATTTCAGCTTGCATAGTCGATAAACCCCAATTTGTGGCTGATCTTGCTAATATTAGGACACAGAATGGTATTGAACGTAAAACAGCATTCCAGGGAAATGGTATTTTCTTTTTATGAAAATCATCATCAGTGTGTGAAATTTCCTATACAATATAACTTTTTTCTTGGGGGCTAATAAATTTTGATTCTTCGGGATTATTTTCACCAAAAATTAACCACAAAACACACCAAGTGAATCATATAGCCGCCGATGTGTAATAGATACCAGGCCAACCCCATGGACCTTTGGCTATAATACCACTTAGGGACATTGCCAATATAGTACCAAACTCAGCACCGGACAAGGTAAAAGCTCCCAAACGATTACGTTCCTTTAATGGTACCCATTTGGCCAAATGTTCATAAATACAGGGAAAAGGTATTCCTTGAACCACACCTTGTGTAATGCGTTTTAAACAAAAAATACGCCAACCTCCCCTTCCAATACACCATGGCGTAGCGGCACTCAACAATGCTGTAATACTGGTGGCCACGCTCATTCACAATTTAGCTCCAAATTTTTTACACAAATATCCCCCGACAAATTGTGTACAAACATAACTCCAAAAGAAACTGCATATAATATAAGAGACTTCCTTTTCGCTCCATTTAAATTCCTAAAAAATGTGAAAATATTTAGAGCATACAATTTAAGGGACTCTACACGGTCGTTACTTACAGGAAAATCGGGGTTAGCTGCTCCGGAATTGGTCATGGCCACCACTGCGACACCAATATTTAAACGACTGCAATATATCGAAGTAACATTAAAGAACAGTAGGAAAATTTGCAAATGCCCCATAAAGAATATTATTGATCGGAATACAATTCTGAAATTAGCCATTTCCGTCCGTCTGTTGAAAACCCCACACAACCCAAAATATTTAAGATAAAGCTTTCTGCATATACATTGCTACTGCTCTTAGGATGTTTGATATTGCAAACGAGACAAACCCGTCGACGTGTAGGTCCCCAAAAACTATACCTCCCAAATGTCGGAATTTTGGGGAGTGTTGCCACATTTGTCTAGCAAATGTTTGGGAATAGTCCCCATATAATGGTACCCACCAATATTCGGTATTTTGAAACCATTGGACACGTTGTTCAAGCAAATCAGCCGAAAGTTGGGATTTTGGATTCTCACTAGGTATACAATGTCCGTACTAAAATAAATTTGGAAATTTTGTTATTTTTTGGAGTTGGGAACCTTTTTCAACGGAATCGGATTTAATTGTATGTTTAGGATTCTCATCAATATTGGCGCAAGTTTCCAGGTAAACACCATGCCCTATTATCCGGGATTTTTGAAGTCTTTGGCGTATTTTCCAACCGCTTTGACTGTCAATTGATTTTTTTAGGTTCCCTACCAAAATTTATATATTGGTTTACGCTCCTTATAGCGACAATCATCAATATCCGGTACATTGAAGGCTTTAGCAAAATTTTCCACCGATGTGGCTGTAATTTGTTGTAGAGGGTTCATGAAGTTTGACATATTTTTATACAGAAAATTATTACCAAAAAATACCATTTTCCTAGATTTTGTAATATACTTGATCTTTCCGTTGGATTCGTGACCTTCCCCTTCTACGGGAACCATCAGTACGCTAGCTTTTATATGCCTTTTGAGCTGGGGCATTCTCATTCATTTGCACAGCATGACCTAGCCACCGTAGTCGCTGCAACTCAATACGACTGACTATGTCGATGTCCGCGTATAAATTGTAAAGCTCGTGGTTCATTCGACGCCGATATTCACCGTCGACGCAGGTGGGCCCGTAGATATTTCGGAGAATTTTTCTTTCAACCGTAGTCGCTGCTGCTCAGTACGACTGACTATGTCGATGTCCGCGTATAAATTGTAAAGCTCGTGTTTCATTCGACGCCGATATTTACCGTCGACGCAGATCGGCCCGTAGATCTTTCGGAGAATTTTTCTTCCAAACAACCCAAGAGCTGTCTCATCTGCTAGTGCAAGTACCCATGCTTCAGATCAATATAACAGCACGGGTAGTATCAGCGTCTTGGAAAATGTGAGTTTGGTCTGGAGGGAGGTAGCCTTGTTTCTAAACTGCTTACTTAGACTATAGTAGCATCTCTGAATTTCAAAACGAGTAACGAGTTGTTTGGTGTACAGAGTGGTCATTTCTGTCCACCTTTGCGTCTCCAATGACCTTTTCCAGTAGGATGTTAAAAAGATCACACGACAAACTGTCACCTTGTCTGAATCCTCGTTCGGTATTGAAGGGCTCCAATAGGCTATCCTGTATAGCCGTATTAATTTTGCAGGAATGCCGAGCGTAGACATGGCTTTAAACACCTCTGAATGGATAGGGCTGTCGAATTCGGCTTTATAGTCGACGAATAGGTATCCTTCCCATCGCGTATAAAGTGCTATCCAGCGTGCTGTGTGACCGACTGAAGCCAATGGTCAATGACATTATTGGACCATACCAATGCGGCTTCAGACCTGGCAAATCCACCATTGACCAGATTTTCACTCTGCGCCAAATCCTGGGTCTGTGGGTCTTTTCCATAATTTGGCGCAGAGTGAAAATCTGGTCAATGGTGGATTTGCCAGGTCTGAAGCCGCATTGGTATGGTCCAATAATGTCCATTGGCTTCAGTCGCTCACACAACACGCTTGATAGCACTTTATATTCGATGGGAACGAGACATATTCCTCTATAGTTGGCACATATATATTTGTCTCCTTTTATGTGCTCGGGAAACAGGATGCTGATGGTCCAATCATTGGGCATGTATTCCACTATCCAAATTGTACTAATAAGCTGGTGCATGATCCTGGCCAGCATCTGACCACCGCTTTGAATAACTCGCCTAGCATCCAGCTGCTTTATTGTTCTTCTTGGCTAGGTGGTATACACTCTATACCGGCATCTCTTATTGGCTCTAGGGCATCTTCTTCATCGCCACTATTTGATACTTCTGGTATTTGATACTTCTGGCTTTTCAAAATGCTCCCTCCACATCCTCAACACGCTATCTTTATCTATATCTGTCATGTTAACATCTTCATTTTTACAGGAGGTTGTGCCTGCACCTATCATTTGACATATCATTTTCCTGGTGAACAAAACGCTTCTATCCGGAAGTTATTTAAAATAAAAACAATTTATTTAATTTTTAATTATTTGAATTATTTTATGCTACAAAAAAATAAATAAAATTTATTTAATTTTTAATTATGTGAATATATTATTATTCAATTATTTGAATTAATATATATATATATATTTTATATTCTCTGTACATTATTATTTTCAGACTTCAAATTTCCGTCATTTGATTCAAAGCATTTAACTTTTATTTGTAATATTTCAATATTATTATCATATCCATGAATAGTCTTCCTCCTTCCAGCCTCCTTCTCGAGAAAATCGACAGCATTCCATGGTTGTGTTTCCGCAGAACCGAAGAGAATATAAAACAAATTGCCAAAGAAGAGAACGGCAGCGGCAATAATGAAAACAATTTGCCACAGAGTACGATTAGTCTGAAAAAAAGAAAATAATACAAATTTGTCACAAAATTTCCAAATTAAAATAGACGTCACCCAACTCACCACATCTGTAACCACAACACCCACAACGAGTGGTGATATAAATGGTGTTACATTGGAGACAGCATTTACCAGGGACATCATGAAACCAGCATGATTGGGCGCCAAATCAATCATATTTAAGGCACTACCAATAATGTTGCCACTATTCAGGGCCACAATCAAAGTCATTAGAATTATTGCAAGGGTTTTGTGGCGTTCATCTAAAAATCCAATTATCACCAATCCCAGTGCTGGCAACCAACTGCCTAAACTATTGAAAAGTCTACGTAATGTTGTTAAACTTATATTGGTTTTATTCTGCAATATATCCGCCAGTGACAGGTAGACATAACTCATTATCCACATAGCTATAAAGGGTAATGATGAATACAGACCATTCGATTTAATTTCCATATTTAGCACTCCACTAAGATATGATGGTATTTGAGCATGTATGGTGGATAAACCCCAATTTTGACATGATCTTGCCAAAATAAGAACATAAAAGGGTGTTGATCGTAAAACCGCATTCCAGGGGAATGCTATTTTCTTTTTATGGAAATCATCACTGAGCGCCATTTCGGAGGCTATGTAACTTTTCTCTTTGGTGCCAATAAATTTCGAGTCATCTGGATTATTTTCACCAAATATTAACCAAAATATACACCATGAAAAACATATACCAGCCGAGATGTAATAGATACCGGGCCAACCCCATGCGCCTTTGGCTATAATACCACTTAGAGACATTGCCAATATGGTGCCGCAATCAGATCCCGATAAGGCGAATGCACCCAAACGATTACGTTCCTTTAATGGCACCCATTTGGCCAAGTGTTCATAAACACAGGGAAATATTACACCCTGTGCCAGACCTTGTACGATTCGTATAACACATAAAATACGCCAACTTCCCCAACCCACACACCATGGTGTTGCGGCACTTAATAATGCGGAAATACTGGTGGCAACAATCATTACCAATTTCGCTCCAAATTTCTTGCACAAAAATCCACCAGGAAATTGTGTGCAGACATAACCCCAAAAGAAACTTGATATTACGTAGGAAATTTCCTTTTCACTCCAATTGAATTCCTAGAAAATGGAAGTATGTAGAGTATATATCTTTGAGGGAATTCAAACATGTGTTACTTACAGGAAAATCAGGATTAGCTGTTGCCGCATTGGTCATGGCAACCACAGCGACGCCAATATTTAAACGGCTGCAATAAATCGAAGTGACATTAAAGAAAAGCAGAACACTCTGGACATGTCGCATTCCAAGCATGGAACCTAAAACGAGAAAATATCAAATTTTTATGACAAAAAATTCTTGGAGACCAACAAATATCATTGCAGAGTAATGTCAATATAGGCCTATGATTCTACATAGCCCCACTGCTTAGTTATGGTCCCATGGTTCTGATTAGGTATTTTGAACGTTTTTGTCGTATATTTCACCCGACCGTAATTTGGCATTTTGGATAGGTGGATAGAATACATATATATATATATAATTACAAAAACACGTGCCCGATTGCTCTTGATTTTTTTTTCAACTACACCACCCCAATATAAATTATAATATGTAAACAAAAAATCTGGGTCAACCACCTATTCACATATACATTTTGAAATATTAATTTTAATTTTGTCACTGACGCAGTAAAATATAATTAGGTATGGTCATGAATAATGATTTACGGCTCTTATTTAAAATGTGTGTGTATATTGCATTGTACATTTTATTATTTTTAATTTTTTATTTAAAATAACAAAAATGTCTTAATTTTTGTTAAAGAATTTTTTATTTTCGAAATTGCACATTAAATCAATATATACATTTAAACCAAATACCCAAATTTTTTATGAGTTTTTATTATTGTTATAAAATTATTTTATTGTTTTTTTTTTTTTTGCATTTAAAACAATTTCACACGTTTTTTGTTCTACCTTTGTTAATATTAACAGGCATGTCTTGAAAAGACTTTTATTTATTTTCTTTAATTATAATTATATTTTTTGTTTAAATAATTTTCGTTAATTTTATTGAGAGATGTTTTTGCACGTCTGTATATGTACTTCGTTGATTTGGAAATGATCAGGTAGGTGAAGTCAATATTAATGTACACTTGTTTCATATAATGTAAATTGATTTGTAACAATCGTCAATAAATAACACTGTGTAACAAATATTTTTTGGGTGAAATTATTGATATTGGTGAAATCTATTAAATATTTTGTTTAAGGGGGAAACACATACAAGGATTGGCTTTGTATGAAATACCAATTTATAAAGTAATATCAGTGTCAAAATGAATTTTCAACGCCGTTCTCTTGTATTATTTTACAATAAACACTCAACTTAACATGCCAAGCCTGAAGTCCTCTTATGTGTTCCCCCCTTAGATGTGCAAAAGTAGCTTTAACATGGTATAAAATAACTCCTCATAAAAATTCAATATACATCCATGTTTGGAAATAAGCCACATTTACGATTCGCATGCTCACCGTAGGATGTGATTTAAATCGATCAGATATGAAGGGTATCTTCGATCGCGTTCTTTCCAGAGGGTTGAACCATCAAAAACACTATCACTTGCATATTAGTGGACAATTTGGGCGATAAAATCTACCCAGATTACCTCCAGGTCTTCCACAGGAAGAAGACCTCCTGCTCTCCTATAGGAAGGTCTTCCACAATACCTGCAGCTCTTCCACAGGAAGAAGCATTTCTGCAGCTGTTCCACTGGAGAGAAGAATGCCTCCAGCTCTCCTATAGGAAGAAGAATACCTCCAGGTCTTCCACAGGAAGATGAAGACCTCCTGCTGTTCCTCCTGCTCATTGCCACGGACGGTATATTGTTCAGATATCAACATCTACGACTTTATGGACGAAAGTCCTAAAATTGGTGTCATTCATCCTGCAAATATTCAAAATGACACAAATATTTGTATATTTCTTACCCTGTATGTCGGTAACTTCACAAACAGGCTTTCAGAATATATTTACCAAATTTTTTCTGTTTATATATAAACTCGTTTTCTCTCCGACGTAATTTTTTTCCACACGTTTGCATGTAACAGCATTTACAAATAATTATATTGAATAATGTGTAGCTGACTGTATACTTAATTGATCGTAGTATTTTCTAATTATAATCAAATGTAAATCTAAATTTCGTATTCTACCTCATGTCCAAAACGGTGATGTTGTTAATACAACAACATCAGTCTACGAGGGTTAATTAACCCTTTCAGTGTCAAACAAAATTTTTGTCGGAATAAAAATCTAAAATTTTGTATTTAAAATCATATAAAGGAACAGAGTTTAGAAAAAATAGCAATGTTCATTTGAATCCTCGGCTAGTTTCGTCTGTCTTTCAGCAAAAAAAAAATTAATAGTAGCGGTACATAGGATAACCGAAAAATCGGAAAGAAAGAGAGTACTTTTAAATGTCGAATATATTCGACAAAAAAACTGAAAGGGTTAAGAAGTATTCCATTTTTTTTTTAATTCAGATCTACCTATTTTATGTTATATATTTGGTTGGGGAAAAAGAAATCCATTATTTTTTTATATAACACTTTATTTAACATGCTTCGGAATGTCCGATTTGGGCCAAAAATGCACCGTTTTGTTGTATGATTTGTTGCCATTTTAGAGGTAACTTCATAATGCCCCTCTAGTAGTCGATTTTCACATTCCTCCCTAGCAGTGTTGCCAAAACTTTGTTGAGAAAAAATGCTAGATTTTGTTGAAAAAAATGCTAGAAAGTGCTAGAAATTTAAAAAAAGTGCCAGAAAAAAGTGCTAAAAAATTAAAAGAACAAAATTGGTAATATGTAATAATGAAATATTCATCAGAGACCCCATTTATTCTTAAATGTTATTCCTTGTCGATTTAGCCATGCCCGTTCGATTGAGGTCGCAATAATGAAAACAGAGCTTTGTAAATTTGCCCATATATTACATTACTCCTAGGACATTTGGTATTGGAAATTAAATATATCGGCCCTTTTTGGGTGCACCATACCCCAATATTTAATTTGTTGAAAGTTTTGGGGACATTTTTAACCTAATTTTCGGTTTTGTATTTCGGATTCTCCCTGGGTAGAATATAGGTAATATTTAGGGGTAGCTGGTTAACGGCAGCACCACATTACCCCACAGTAAGTGTAATTTCACATTGCGGGATTTTGGAGGTTAGCATACATATATGAAGACAATTATTAATCAATTTCAATCAAACACCCGTTCTAAATACATATGGAAGCTATGCACCAATTTCAACAAAACGCAATAATAATATTAGGAGTTCGGTGCAACATTTATGCAAAATCGGGTGAACCTATATCCAAATCTGAACCGATTTTTCCGAAACATACCTTCCATCATTCTAGACTCAATTCAGTACCCTATGCCAAACTTTGGACTTTGGTGCACCATTTACATTAAATCGGACGAAAATATATATGGGAGGTATATCTAAGTCTGAACCGATTTTCACGAAATTTAATACACATCGTTCTGAATCGACTTTTCTCAAAATAAATGAGCTGTGCCAAATTTAATCCAATTCGAATCAAAAATGCGACTTGTACTTTGTTTACAATTTAATATGGACAGACAGTCGCACGGACGGGCATGCATAAATCCACTTAAAAATTGATTCTATGGATATTCTCAAAAGGAACCATCTGTCTATCTCGTTTCCTTTTGCCTGTTACAAACATATGCACAAAGACATAATACCCTGTACCATAGTGTGGTGAAGGGTATAAAAATATATGTTTGTCGGAATTTTTATATTTTGGTCCTGTTCGGTACTCCTAAGTGGTTATAACTTAGCATTCGGGATTTCCGGTGAATAAAAAACTTTTTTCAGAAAATTTTGCAATGTAAGAAAAATATGATAATAGATTGGTGCCAAGTCCAGAGTGTATATCGGATGCATTAAAATTTCCTGGACGATGTTTCGACTGCTAACATTACGGTCAACTTCGGTAATTTCTCCGATTTTCGCAATTTTCCTGAACAGAATCTACGAAACCAAAATTGCACATAATTGGATGTTACAGTATTGGAACCATGAACACACAATTTTAGCCGCTTGGCTTGCATTTTCGCCTTTGTCAATGAAAAACTGTAAAATGTATTAAATTTTCTCGTTGTTCACATCCATTTTTAACACTCTGTAAGTCACAACTGAATGCGCAAAAAAAAAATACTGCGAAATGTCACCCTTCCAACGAGAAATTGTTTAATCGATACTTTACGATAAATATATCAGTACAACAATCTGCCGAAAAAAAATGAATTTCTTTTTCCAACCTAAAATTTTCTTTAAGAAAAACGTGTTTTGGACAAGGCGGCCAAACTCTTAAAATAAGGAACAATTTTCGGACCTTATACCTCAAAACATGAACCTCAAAAACTTCGAAATGCCTAATTAGATTCCTTAGGTTGGAAAATGCGGCAAAAACCTTAGAAATTTTCAAAATTGCGGGATCTTCATATTGGGGGCTTTGTAAAAAACATGAACCTATAATGATATTCTGTCCAGATATACGTCTACCCTCAGAGCCCCGAAATAACAAATTCGAGTCTTATATGTTAAAAAATTTGTCTAAAGCCCTCAAAATTCCTCAAAAATTTGTGGGATCTTTATATGGGTCTATGTCAAAATGTACGTCAGTCTCCGAAAACCTGGTAATATAAGTTACAGCACTTTCGGTTGGAAAATGTCACTCAAGCCTTTAGAATACCGAAAATTCGGTTGTACCGTTATATGGAAGCTACAAAACCGCATGGACCGGTGCACCCTATTTGCTATACCAAAAACATCCTACGTGTAATAGCACTGTCAGTGTAAAATTGCAAGGCTCTATCTTAAATATTGCGATTTTTATCGCGGCCGGCTTGTGTAATTGTGTAATTTTTTTTTTGTGAAATTTTGTATGTTTTTCATTCAAATTAAGAAATATGAATTTTGTCCATAATTGTCCCGAAATAAAATAATATCAAATTATTTTTACTTTTTTCAATTAGAGTTTTTACATTTTCTATATATGTTCTATAAAATACTAATTTCAATACAAACTTACAGCTACTTATAAACTATTAATATAAATTAATTTTTGATTTTCTCGTCATTTGCGTTGCTTTTACTATCCTCGATGGCTTTCGGTTTGGTGGCATTACCATTAGCTTGTGTTTCGGTATCCTTGGGTAAAAGGAAATCTTCTGCATTCCACGGTTGAGCATCCGTTCTGCCCAATATTATGAAAATTAGATTACCAACAAAGAATATAACTGCGGAAATGGCAAACACAATTTGCCAATCAGTGCGATCACTCTGGAAACCCCAAAAAAAGAACATAAGAAATTAAATATGGAAAATACATTTTTCCATGATTTTTGACTTACCGAATCTGTCACAATTACACCGACCAGCAAAGGTGAAATCAATGGCATAAAATTGGCAATGGTATTAATGATGCCCATCAGAATGCCAGCATGATTTGGCGACAAATCAATGGTATTGAGACCACTACCAATTGTCGCTCCACTATTTACTCCCACAGTTGCGGTCATTAAAACAATGGCCAAGGTTTTGTTGTTATCATCCAGAAAGCCCATTCCAATTAGACCAATTGCTGGTATCCAATAGGCAATGCTGTTTATGGTTTTTCTTATGGCCGATAGTGAAAGGATTTTTTTGCGTTGTAAAACATCTGCTATGATGACATAAACATATGACATTGTCCACATGGCCAGGAAGGGCAAAGCCGAGTATAAGGCATTCGATTTAATTTCCATACCCAATACACCATGCAAATATGAAGGAATTTGAGCCTGCAGCGTTGTTAGACCCCAACCTTCTGCACAACGTGATATCAGCAAAGCATTAAAAGGTACCGACAAAAATATAGCCTTCCATGGTACTGGTATCTTTGTCTTATGGAAATCTTCTCCATGATCCATAGATGATTCAATGTAATTCTTTTCAGTTTCTTTTATAAAACGAGATTCGGTGGGATTATTTGCGGCGAATATAAACCATAAAATACACCAGGCAAAGCATATACCAGCTGATACATATGAAATACCCGGCCAACCCATTGGACCCTTTGCAATTACACCAGTAATAGCCATTGCCATCACCGTACCACATTCAATGCCTGTTTGACTCATGGCACCCAAACGATTACGTTCCTGTATGGGCGACCATTTAGCCAAGTGTTCGTGTATACAGGGGAACAGCGTACCCTGGAAGATACCTTGGATGATTCGTATAGCACAGAAGGCCTGCCAGCCACCCCAGTTAACGGCAATCGGAGTCACAGCACTTAATATTGCAGAGAAAAATGTCGCCAGACCCATTGTCAATTTGGCACCGAATAGCTTACACAATGCACCGCCCGGAAACTGTGTAAATATGTAACCCCAATAGAAACTGGAGAGTATATAGGAGATTTCTTTTTCATTCCAATCGAATTCCTACAAAAAATAAAAAACACACATTATACGGTAATTGCTGAAAAAGACATCGGTTAATTTACATACTGGAAAATCGGGATTTGTTGTTGCAGCATTTGTCATGGCTACCACAGCAACACCAATATTTAAGCGGCTGATATATACCACAACAATATTCAAGAATATGAGGAGAGCCTGCATGTGGCGCATGCCCAGTATGGGTCCTGAAAGAAAAAAATCAAATAGAGTTTTAGATATTAATATAGGAAAAATAAAAAAATACACGTTGAAATCGGCGGGCCAACCTCCCTCTGCCATGATTTGGCTTTCAAAACCCCAAAAATCGGTAGGGATCTCAGGAATATCTTCTTTTTCTAAAAAAAAAACTTTGAAAGTTCTTCCATTTAAAGAAGGGCTGTGAATACTAACATAAAATCTTCTATCCATAGAAGACATATCTTCTTTATACCTTGAAGATCTCTGAATATCTCTGGAAGGTCTTTTGTAGAAGGCCAATGCCAACTGAATGTCCTTTGGGACTATTGGTAAAATGCCTGTGGAAGGCATTTAAGACCCTTGAAGATCCCTGAATATCTACGTAAGGTCTTTTGAAGAAGGCCAATGCGAACTATCCTATATACAGAAGACAGTGGGAGGCTTTCTAGCTTTAGAAGTCCTTTGGAACTATTGGTAAAAGGCCTGAGGAAAGTCTTTCATATATAAAACACCTTTTAAGCACCATATAAGATATTTGAATGGGTTTTTTCGTATCGCTACATGTGAATACCTGTTAAATACCTCTGGAACGTTTTCTATAAATAGAATAATGGCTCTGAAAGGTATTCTAGTCATAAAACTTCTTAGATTTTGAGTACGACTTCTATCTACAGAATACATGTGGAAAAGCTTCTATTTATAGAAGACATCTGGAAAATCTGCTATGTATAAACAGACTGTGTGAGATATTTTGATTTTTGACTATCTGTGTAAGATTATCTGTCTATTGAAGTGCATGTATTCCATAAATACAACTTGAGGACCTACTGGAGGTCATTAACTAAAGAATCCCCTTTCAAGCTTTCCTCATGGTGTCGGATCGGACGTTTTAAGCATTGATCGCTTATGTTTGCTGAAGACCTATTAGAGGTCTTCAACCTGTTTCAAGATTTTTTTCCTAATGGTAGATTGTTGTTCCGACATAACTGAACACCATTTTGCGATTTTTCTATCCCTATATTTTATTATTAACAACGGAAAGGTACAAGTACAAGGGTTATCTTATGAAAATATTTGTCTCAGTTCAAAGCACCTGGATTGATTGGTATTTTTCCTTAGCCATATTTGTTTAGTACTTTCAATCAATTTCATCAAATCAAACAAAATCATAAATTATTTAATAATTTTTTTATTGATTGGGTTTGTTTATTTATTTTTGGGGTTTTTTTATTTGTTTGCTATCTCAAATGCTGAATTGGCGAACGTCTCTATGGATAATCTCAATAAACAAATCTGTCAAATAAATACCGTAATTATGAATTTTAATTTCTTTCGGTTTTTATGTGATAGATAGAGACCACTTCTAACCTGCTATAACACTGTTCACACTAATAAGAATAACATAAAATCCAAGAGTTCTGCGTCATGCGCCCCTCATCTTATCATTGACGAATCGCGTTGATGTCTCCGCGTTGATATTTTAATCTTTGACATATCCGCTGGCCATTTCCACAAACACTTGAAATTCCGAACATTTTTATGACCTATAATATGTTAAATTAATTAATACCATAAGTGCGAAATAAAACTGTCCATCGAAATGAAGTGAAACTGTGAAAAAGTTATATATTAGGGAGTTAAGTTATTATAAACTGAAATTTATATAGATTGATAAAAAATAAATATAAACATTTTTTTAAAAATGTAAACAAACAATTTGTGATCAACAAAGAAAACAAAAATATATAACAGAGACATGTTTGGACTCTGAACTGAGTTATGAATTTTTAGATTTATCAGGAGAAGCTAGAAAATCAATCTTTAGCATACACAAATCGGCAAATTGATGGAGATGGAAATCGGCAAATAAAAATAATATGGATTGAAGGTTTGCATAGATTTGTATACCCTTAGTTTTATGGCTAATGGGGGTATATACACATTGCTTAGGGAAAAATGTACCTCATCGAATTATGGGTTTTAGACCTTCTCTCGAAGGGAGTAACAGATTTCATCAAAACGTTTTTCTTCCAAACTTGTTTTAAGTTAAAATATGGAACCCATTGGTCCACTTCTTCTGTCCCCCAAAAAGGGTAAATTTTTTATAAATCCATTATTAAGCGAATGAAATCCTAAATCAAGTTCAAAAGTGGGACCCAATGGTCCATTCTTTTTGCTACATCACCCTTAAAGGGCCAGCTCATTACTTGGCGAACCTATTGAAATTTGTGAAAATCAGTTAAGATTTAAATACAGCTCCCATCGTCCGATTTTACGTAAATGGTACTCTAATCTCCCAAGATATTTTCGGTTGAGACCAACATTTTGCACAACGTTTAAAATTGTGTGCGTTGAGTTTCGTTTAAATCGTTTCAGATTTAAATATATCTCTGATATAATATTTTTGTCCGATGTTATGTAAATTCTGACATAACCTTTAACATTTTTTTGAAAAGCCAATGCCTAGATTTTTTTTTATAAATCACTTTTTTAATCCTCTCCTTGAAATCCTGGCTTTAAAAAACCGTTAAAAAACCCACGCCGTGAAATCCTGGCTTTAAAAGATCGTTAAAACTTCCACGCCTTAAAATCCTGGCTTTAAAAGATCGTTTAAAAATCCACGGTCCTAAAATATCACAAAATCACAGTAGCAAATCCTAAAAGATCACAAAAATTTAAAAATTTTTTGAAAAGTCAAAACTTGTTTGAAATCCTTTTAAAAGATTTACAAAATCTCTTCTTGAAATCTTCACCTGAAAAGAAATGCAGGCTTAAAAATCCAAAAAAAACAACCCTTGAAATCCTGGCTTTAAAAGATTGTTAAAAAATCCACGCCTTGAAATCGTGACTTTAAAAGATCGTTAAAAAATCCACGCCTTGAAATCCTATCTTTAAAAGATCATTAAAAATCCACGCCTTGAAATCCTGGCTTTAAAAGATCGTTAAAAAAACTCACGCCTTGAAATCTTGGCTTGAAAAGATCGTTAAAAAATCCACGCCCTGAAATTCTGGCTTTAAAAGATCGTTAAAAAATCCACGCCCTGAAATTCTAGCTTTAAAAGATCGTTAAAAAATCCACGCCCTGAAATTCTGGCTTTAAAATATCGTTAAAAAATCCACGCCCTGAAATTCTGGCTTTAAAAGATCCAGGCTTTAAAAATTAAGAAATCCACGCCTTCAAATCCAGGCTTTAAAAATTACACTCCTTCAAATCCAGGCTTTAAAAATTATACTCCTTCAAATCCAGGCTTTAAAAATTACACTCCTTCAAATCCAGGCTTTAAAAATTACACTCCTTCAAATCCAGGCTTTAAAAATTACACGCCTTCAAATCCAGTCTTTAAAAATCCACGCCTTAAAATCCAGGCTTTAAAAATTACACGATTTGAAATCTAGGCTTTAAAAATCCACGCCTTGAAATCCAGGCTTTAAATATATTGAAAAAGTGCACGCTTTATGTTATCTCAACTCCTTCGGAAGATTATAACCGACGTGGGGACCGACA
The DNA here is from genome assembly GCF_032173495.1 of Musca vetustissima. Classification (NCBI taxonomy): domain Eukaryota; kingdom Metazoa; phylum Arthropoda; class Insecta; order Diptera; family Muscidae; genus Musca; species Musca vetustissima. The sequence goes on along the minus strand of NW_026877398.1, from coordinate 69,314 downwards.
TGGCTGGATCATACGTGTCAAGAAATTACGATTTGGCAAATTTTTCCAATATGGGTAATTCATTACTAGGAAAATATCCTTGCAAATATGTCTGTATATGGACCCTATTATTATTGTATAAAGTAAATTGTTATATTACCAGATCACTACAACAACATCGAAAACCGTTTGCTACTATAGAAACACAAACGAACACACAAATCGGAAAAAAATTAATTTTATATTTCCAGTCGATTTCACTCTTAGAGTAAGCACTTTCACTTTTTCGAACATTTTGTCCGCGCTCTTATTTTTCAAAAAGGGAAACTCGAGAGCCCTCCCACCGAAAACAAATAATAACAACGTTTTGTATGATTGTAAATAATGTAAAAAATATAAAAAAATAACTTAAAAACAATTTCTTTATACAATAAAAATTCTTTCAGAATGAGGTCATTTTGACCGATTTTAGGCAATATAGGTATATACAAAATTCCAGTCTTTCTAGTGTTAAAGGAACCCCCATTATGGATTTTAAATTTTCAATATTTTCAATGGGCTAGTAAATGAATACCAATGCTTGTTAAGGTTTGTAACTTTGCAACTCTTTTTAAGTTTGAGAACCACTTCAGCTGTCACTTGATGCTATCACAATTAATCGGCTATATCTGTACGTTTTGTTGAGATTTTCACTTGAAACTTTATAAGGTCATTCATGAACATAGAAGGATCTGGCTAAACCATTCTGCGAGAATCAAACAATATTTCGAAAAACCACTTTGATTTAGACCATACGTAAGGATATCCTCTATGGCGCCCGAATTTAATACCGTTTTCACTTTTTTATTTATATTCTGCTAATTTTTATCTCTCATATTTATTTATTACCTTTATTAACTTCGGCTACCGTCATTATATTTTTTACTCTGTCAATAATATTTTTGCACTGAAGTTGATTGTTGTTGTGCTAATTTAATTTATATTACAAAACAAAAAATTTCCGTTGTCGCCGTTTTTTTGCATTTCCACCGTACCGAATTCTGCCAATGTCCAAGCCACACGACCGACTATAAACGTTTGAAAATGGTTCGGTACGAATGTTTTATAGTAATTTTGGTTTGTTCCACAAACATTTGTGACGAAGGGAAAATTTATACTATTATCTCGAGTAACACAAATTACGGTGATAAATTTTAAATTGAAAGTGATAATGTCTACCGTTTGTCTAATGCATTTATTGGCCGAATTGTTTATGTTTATGTTTTTTTCGGGTTTTGTTTGTCTTGATTTAGCCAAGTTAATACAAAAAACAGTGATAAGACGAAGTATATAGCTTAAAGGTAGTTTTCGTATTAGTAGCTTTGTTTGGTTTACTTATCAATTATAAATCTTATGTTTAATATCGGCATTACCCCCCATGAAGAGGAATTTGGAGTGTGGCATATTATGAAGTGTTTTATCAATCATGTATAGTCTTAACGCCCACAAAAACATAGGTATATTGAATGCTTTATATGTCAAGGTCACAAGTCATGATGATGATATATTTCTGCAAAATCGACTTGATTATTTTATAATGGCTATACAAGGATTCTAGGCAGTGAAAAACTTATCCGATAAGGTTACAATAAGGTTGCTGTCTAAACTTATCCAAAACAATCACCGTAAGAATTTAAATTGAGTGAAATAAAATGCATATGTTTTAATTAAGAATGATGTGAATTTTAAAATTAGTTACCTATGAAATTTAAATTATTATACATTCAATAAAAATTTTTCTCCACTTGAGAGAAATAAAATGCAATTCGCGGCCTATGAAAATTAAATTATTATACATTTAATATTATATTTTTCAGCACGAACACATAATAACACATTTTCAATTGTACTTCTAATTTCACTAAATTTAGTACCAGTTAATAATACATTTTCGGTTCCCAGCTCTCTTCGTTACTCAAATCCAAATTGTTGCAAATTTACCATTTATTACTTTTCATAGACTCTTAAAAATCCTCAATTCTACACTCCAACAGTAACTTTCAAAAAAAAAAAAAGGTCAGGAACCCCATATCCGTTCATTTAGATCTAAATTGTACCATATTTAGTACCATTTAGACCTTTTCGTACTTATATGTTCGAATTTCCAACACGACCTCATATACGACCTTATATATTCTATGAGTAATCCGGGGTCAATGACCTTTAATCTGGATTAAACCCTAATCCGGGGTCAACGACCTTTAATCCGTATTAAACCTTAATCCAGCGTCAATGACCTTTAATCCGGGGTCAATGACCTTTAATCCGGGGTCAATGACCTCTAATCCGGATTAAGCCTTAATCCGTGGTCAATGACCTTCAATCCGGGGTCAATGACCTTTAATCCGAATTAAGCCTTAATCCGCGGTCAATGACCCTTATTTCGGGGTCAATGACCTTTAATCCGGGGTTAATGACCTTTAATCCGGATTAAGCCTTAATCCGGATTACTTTTTAATCCGGATTAATTTTTAATCCGGGGTCAATGACCTTTAATCCGGATTAAGCATCAATTCTGGGTCAATGACCTTTAATCCGGGGTTAATGACCTTTAATCCGGATTAAGCCTTAATACGGATTAAGCTTTAATCGGGGTCAATGGCCTTTAATCCGGATTAAGCCTTAATCCGGGGTCAATGACCTTTAATCCGGGGTTAATGACCTTTAATCCGGGGTCGATGACATTTAATCCGGATTAAACCTTAATCCGGGGTCAATGACCTTAATCCGGGGTCAATGACCTTAATCCGGGGTCGATGACCTTAATCCGGGGTCAATGACCTTTAATCCGAGGTCGATGACATTTAATCCGGATTAAACCTTAATCCAGAAGCAATGACCTTAATCCGGGGACAATGACCTTAATCCGGGGTCAACGGCCTTTAATCCGGGGTCAATGACCTTAATCCGGGGTCAATGACCTTTAATCCGGGGTCAATGACCTTAATCCGGATTAAGCCTTAATCCGGGGTCAATGACCTTTAATCCGGGGTCAATGACCTTTAATCCGGATTAAGCATTAATCCGGGGCCAATGACCTTAATCCGGATTAAGCCTTTATCCGAGGTCAATGACCTTAATCCGGATTAAGCCTTAATCCGGGGTCAATGACCTTAATCCGGATTAAGCCTTAATCCGGGGCCAATGACCTTAATCCGGATTAAGCCTTTATCCGAGGTCAATGACCTTAATCCGGATTAAGCCTTAATCCGGGGTCAATGACCTTAATCCGGATTAAGCCTCAATCCGGGGTTAATGACCTTTAGTCCGGATTAAGCCTTAATCCGGGGGCAATGACCTTGAATCCAGATTAAGCCTTAATCCGGGGTCAATGACCTTTTAATCCGGATTAAGGGCCATTGACCTCGAATTAGGTCATTGACCCCGGATTAGGGCGTAAACCCCCCGATTAAGGGTCATTGGCCCAGGATAAAGGCTTAATCCGGATTAAAGGTCATTGACCCCGGATTACGGCTTTATCCGGATTGAAGGTCATTGACCCCGGATAAAATATATAAAAGAGCTTAGTGATAAGTGAATGAGTGACAGACAGATCATCGCCCAGACAAAACGGCTGAAGCTAGAAGCATGAAATTTTAATGTAGGCGTGAGATAGGACAGAGTTTTTGAAAATTCGAACTAGAAAGTGTATGAATAGTACTAAATATGGTATCCTTTGTATTAGGCAAACGGGTTGAGCTGGAATTCTGAAAATTGAAATGTATATTGAGGTAGGTTTAAAAAAAATCGGTCTTATGTGTATGGAAATTACTTTATTTGGTACATGTTGGATTTTTATGAAAAGATAGACCTGGAGTCTTGAAATTGGGAATTAAAATGGCTGTTGGAGTGTAGGATTGAGGATAGTTTGGGAAATTCGTACTTATGTGTACAAAAAGTACTAAATGTTACTAAATTTAGTACAATTTGAATTTTTGTGAACGGGTAGACCTGAAAATTGGAATTAATTATTGGAATTTTGTACTTAAGGATATGAAAGCAACTAAATGGTACTAAATATGGTAGATTCTGGTTTGTGTGAATTGTTGTAAGTGCAAGATTAAGATATTGTGGTAATTTTGAAAATTCGTAATTATGTGTACTTAGTTGATACAATTTAGATTTAAGTGAACGGATGAAATGAAATTACTGATAGTATACATAACTGAGGTCGTGATGGAAATTCGAACGTATAAATACGGTAATGGTACTAAATATTGTACAATTTAGATCTATGTGAACGGATATGGCTGGGATCCTGGTACTAAATTTGGTACACTTTGGGTGTTGGTAAACGGATAGAGCTGGAAGCCTTAAATGTGGATTTAAGATTATTATTGGAGTGCGTGAATGAGGTAGTTTTTGGAAATTCGTAGTTATTGGTACGAAAAATACTAAATTTGGTACAATTTTAACGTTGGTGATCGTGTAGAACTGCAACTAAGACCACTGTCGGAGTGTAGGAAAGAGATGGTTTTGGAATATGGGTACGAAAAATAAAGAAATGGACTTACGATTGCCATTTGAATGCAGGATTGAGGTAGTTATTTTTTAAATTCGTACTTAGGAGTACAAAATGTACTAAATTTGGTAAAATCTAGACTTTGGTGGAATTAAGATTACTGATAGAGTGTAGGATAGAAAGAATTTTTGATATTATTATTTATGATTATGAAAAGTACTACATGGTATTAAATTTAATTATTTGACCCACATATAACTAATTTTTTGTAAACTTTATATTTATTTCTAGTATTACAATTAAATTATAAAATTATTTGTTTGTACAAACTTACAACTACTTATACTTATATACATTAATTTGTTTTCTCTTCATTTATGTCATTTTTACTATCCTCTATGGCTTGCGGTTTTGAGGTATCATCATTAGCTGAAGTTTCTGCATCTTTGGGCAAAAGAAAATCTTCAGCATCCCATGGTTGAGCAACTGCCGTGCCCCATATAATGTAGATTAGATTTCCCACAAAGAATATTATTGCAGAGAGGGCAAACACAATTTGCCATTGAGAACGATTACTCTATAAAATAAAACAAATATAATTAATTTACAAACTAAATTAATTTATAAATAAATATACTCACCGAATCTGTCACAATTACACCCACCACCAACGGTGAAATCAGAGGCATAAAATTAGCAATGGTATTGACAATACCCATCAGAATACCCGCATGATTTGGTGACAAATCAATGGTATTCAGTGAACTACCAATTGTGGCCCCACTATTCACACCAACAGATATCGTCATTAATGCAATGGCCAAGGACTTTTTATTTTCATCCAAGAAACCAATGGCAATCAATCCAATTGCCGGTATCCAAAATGCACAGCTGTTTATGCATTTTCTGATCAACGACAATGTTAGAATCTTCTTACGTTGTAGTACGTCTGATATCAAAACATAAACATAGGACATTGCCCACATGGCCAGGAATGGCAAGGCCGAGAATAAAGCATTCGATTTAATTTCCATACCCAAAACACCATGCAAATATGAGGGGATTTGAGCCTGCAGTGTTGCTAGACCCCAACCTTCGGAACAACGTGCCACCAGCAATGCATTAAATGGTATCGATAAAAATATCGCCTTCCATGGTACTGGTATCTTGGTCTTATGGAAATCTTCTGCATGTTCCATAGATGATTCTATATAATTCTTTTCAGCTTCTTTGGTAAAACGTGATTCGGTGGCATTATTTGCGGAGAATATAAACCACAAAATACACCAGGCAAAACATAAACCTCCCGAGACATATGAAATACCAGGCCAACCCATTGGACCCTTTGCAATTAGACCGGTAATGGCCATAGCCAATACGGTACCACATTCTATACCCGTATGACTGAGTGCTCCCAAACGATTGCGTTCTTGCAGAGGAGACCATTTGGCCAAGTGTTCGTGTATGCAGGGGAACAGCATACCCTGGAAGAGACCTTGTATTACTCGTATTGCACAGAAAGCCTGCCAACCACCCCAGTTAACTGCAACTGGTGTCACTACAGTCAGTACTGCAGAAAAAAATGTCGATACACCCATTGTCAGTTTGGCACCGAACAGCTTACACAATGCTCCACCCGGAAATTGTGTAAACACATAACCCCAATAGAAACTGGATAGAATATAGGAGATTTCTTTTTCATCCCAATCGAATTCCTGCAAAACAAAAAATAGTACAAATTTTTAAGTATTGTCGGATTACCGTATTCGAATTTGTATACATACTGGAAAATCGGGATTTGTTGTCTCGGCATTTGTCATAGCCACCACAGCAACACCAATATTTAAACGACTGATGTAGACAACAACAATATTGAGGAATATTAGAAGTGCCTGCATGTGCCTCATGCCCAACGTGGGTCCTGAAATAAATATAACACGAATACTAATTAAAAATTTTAAAAAGTAATAATAATTTATAAACACTTTTCTATGGAAGACAAGTAAAAACGTCGTTAAGTGCTAACGGACCCATCTGTTTATACTCTACACCAGGAGGTGCGTATTCCAAAGAATTAAAATCGTTCGGAGCAAGTTTTTAATGTCAAAATATATTATAAATAATCTACGTCCCAGTTCCTCTAAAATAATGTGAAATTGATGGGAAAACCGCCGTATAGGCCGTAATTGGCGCCCAACCATTACCGCTATTCCCACAAACTAAGAAATTCGCTTCACCATAGTATGGAGGTTATATTAATTTTGTTGGTAACTCATCGAAATAATCCTTTCCGGCCCTATAAAGTATATAGAGGAGTATTCTTTATCAGCGTAAAATTCTATGACGATCTAAGATATCCGTCTGTCTGTTGTAATCACTCTAGTCTCTAAATGAATCGGCAAAATTTTGCAGGTAGGTCAAGTTCGAAAATGGGACATATCGGTCCATGTTTAGGCGTGGTTCCCATAAAGGCGACCGATTTCGCTGAATTTTGGTACATGTTTTCCAACAAAAATATTAAATATAGGTCCACCATTTTTGGTAACCCCCATATAACGTTGCCCCCAATTTTCTGTATTTTGGAAGTTTTGATTTCTTATTAGGATATATGTCCATTTTTTCTGTACCAAATTATTTTGGGGTCCTTGAGCGCGTTTTTCAACCGAATTCGCTGAAATTTGGTACATTGTGTTATTATTGGGTACCAAATTTCTATACTAAAAATTTTAAAAATAGGTCCGCTTTTCTGGTAGCCCTCATATAACGGTTCGTGCGTATGTTTGTAACAGCAAAAGGAAACGAGATAGACACATGGTTCCTCTTGAGAATATGCATAGAATCACTTTCTAAGTCGATTTATGCATGTCCGCCCGTCTGTTAAATTGTAAACAAAGTACAGGTCGCATTTATAATCCGATTTGGATGAAATTTGGTACAGCTCATTTATTTGGCCCAAGGGTTCGTCCTTGTTCGTCCTATTGAAATTCGAAAAAAATCGGTCCAGATTTAGATATAGCTCCCATATATATTTTCGTCCGATTTAAGGTAAATGGTGCACCTAAGTCCATATAAATCTTCCGATTTCCACGAAATTGGTGTGTATTATAATCGGTTCAGATTTAGATATAGCTCCCATATATTTTTGTCCGATTCTATGTTAATTGAGCACCAAAGCCCCTATATTTCTTTCTATTTGCTCGAAATTTGGCACAGCGTACTAAATTAAGCCTAGAATGATGTGTGATAAGTTTCGTGAAAATTGGTTCAGATTTAGGTATAGCTGGCGTATATATTTTCATCCGATTTTATGTCAATGGAGCACCAAAGTCCCTATATTTCTTTCGATTTGCTCGAAATTTGGCACAGCGTACTGAATTAACTCTGGAATGATGTGTGCTAAGTGTCGTAGAAATCGGTTGAGATTTACATATAGCTCCCATATATATTTTAGCTCGATTTTATGTTAATGGAATACCAAAGCCCCTATATTTCTTTCAATTTGCACGAAATTCGGGACTGTGTACTGAAATGAGTATGAAATGATGTGTACTATGATTCGTGGAAATCGGTTCAGATTTAGATATAGCTCTCATATATATTTTCCTCCGCTTCAATGTAAATGGTGCATCGAAGGCCCTATATATATTTAGATTTGCACGAAATTTTGAATAGCGTACTAGTCTAGGTTGCTTAAGTATCAAGTTTGCTTTAAATCGATTTACATAAATTTGCCACTTTGTCCGCAAACGACTCAACATCTGCCCGAATGTAAAGAAATTTGGCATTGGTTTCAGAGAGGCATGTGTATGGATTGATGTTAGTCGGTTTACGTATAGATAAAGATTACATATGTATATTCGTTAAATTTTATGTCAATGTTCCTTGGAAAAGGCGACGGGTACATATGTAGAATATACCCAAAGTGGTGAAGGGTATAATATAGTCGGCCCAGCCCGACATTACTACTTTCCTTACTGGTGTATATTAAAATAGTTAGCTGATTTGTTCGTGTGTTAATGTTGTCCCCATATAGGCGTATTCTGTTATAGTATAGGGGATAGACGTTACTCGAAATAGTCAGTGTTTACCTACAAAGTATGAAATTCTAAATCGGTTTGTAGAATTATGGGCAGGTATCTGTCAATGTACCTATGATATAGTGTGTTTAAAGTTCGGCCCGGCCGAATTTAACGCGCAAGTAGATACTGTTGAAGCACCTAAACCCATGTTTTGGAGGTGTGTCGACAGAAGAGAAATGTGTGTCGACAATTGCTTTTAATAAATCATGCTGTACAAAACATAAAAAATAATAAAATTGTTTTTAAAAATAAATAAATGTATGACAGCTCTGATAGTCCCCCTTCAAAAGTTACGCACTTTTCGTTGATCATTTGTTTTTTTTTTCTAAGACCTATTTAAAGAGATCTTTAACAAAAAATTGGTCAAATTATAAATAAATGTGATGATGTTAGTTTATGTCTACTAAATATATGAATTTATTTGTTATCTTAATTTGATTGACATTTGTCAGACACTGGAATTTATCACATTTACGTATTTCTAGATATGTTTGTGGCATAAGAATTTAGTCATTATCTATCATATATACAAATTCGTTATGTATTTCTTTAAATATCCAAATAAATGCGTAAACTTATCTTTATTTGCATTCCAATATTTAACAGCAAAAAGATTCTACTGTGATTGAAATATGCAAGGACTTCAACATTTCTTCAATGCCTCAATCGATTGTTTATGTTTTCATTTTATCTTAGCCATATCACAATGGCAATCGAAATCACTTTCAATAAATCAAACAAAACCATAAATCATTAACCGTTTGCATTTTTTTTATTTTCATTACTATATGTTTATTATATTTCTGTTTCTCTTATCTTAATGCAATTGGTAGTTTTAATTGGTCAATGGACTTTATCGCAAATATGTCTAAGTAAATAAAAGTTTTATGGGCATATTTCCTTTGCAGTATATACAAAAAAGTCTGAAGAAAACTCATTTGTTTATAAACATTTATAAATAAAACTAATTTAGTTTCTTTGTATTGTTTAGTGCATGCACGTCCATTCTTATCTGCAAAAGAAAAACCTTGATGTCTCTGCTATGATATTCTAATCGTTGACATAATTATTTAATTTTTGACCATTTGCAAAGAAAAAAAAACATTTCAAGTGCTTTAATAGCTTTAAGCAATTAATTGTATTTAATCGAATTGATAATCTCTATATGAAGTGAGACTGACACAGTGTTATGTATATATTTTTAGCAACGAAATAAATATAGAATGCGAAAATTATAAATATTTGAAGAAAGTAATAAAAAACACAAACGAGGACTTTAAATTCATATTGTTGTTGTTTATTTTTTTGTTTTTATTTTATTCATTTATTTATTTTTTTTTTTTTTTTGAATTCTTATGATAGCATATCGATTGACTATCAGAGTAATAAGGGTAGATTTTGTAAATAATACTCGAGCGTTGAATTTTGAAAAATATTTTAAAGGAACTATAAGCATTACAAGCGTTTTTTTTAACTAGTATTTTGGAGGACTAGCAGAGTTATAAGCTTGGATTGGGTCCTAGACCCACCTTTTAGTATACCGATCGTCATGTCTCGACTAGCTGAGTCGATCTAGTCATGTGTGTCCCTCCATCCGTCTGTTCATTATAATTTGTAAACACGATACAGGCCACAGTTACGGGCCAATCTTCACGAAATTTTGCATGTAGAATGGGTTCTGGCCAATGAAGACCCCTATTGTTTTTGGAAAAGATCGGTTAATATTTAGGGGAGGCCGCAATTATGGCCCAAAACACCGCGAATTTTTTTTATGTAGAAGGGCCAGAGAATAAGCATGCATGTTTTGATAAAGATCGGTCAATATTTAGTGGGTCAAATGGACCCTGACTTTTGTGTGAAAAATGACAAAATTTGTATTCTATGGCATTGTATTTACCCCTGAAGAACATAGACCCGAGAAGTTGATAGTATATCCAAGAGGAGTGGTTGACCTTTAAATTGATACCAATTATATTGTCGTATTTACTTGAAGTTATGTGGGAGTTACATTTAAATATTTGCATTACCACACTAAAAGGCGGAAATATAGCGCTGATCGCTTTTAAAAGTTTCCATGAGGTTCCGGTTATGGTCAAGGACAACGCCTATAATTTGCGGTGATCATCATGTCGATCTATATGCCACAATTGTAAGCAGAATGAATCTGGTCAACTAATTTGATGGGCTTTTGTACCAACCAAGACCTTTCTGTGTAAAATGAAAACAATGGATATTATAATATAAAACATAATTCGAAAAAGATGTCATGGCAAGAAAAAAGAGCTATTGACCTCTAATCGGTTAAGAGGGTGCAAATAGATATAGATCTGCAGAAGGTTAGAGTTCGGTGGTAGTTGTGTAGGGTATCATATGGTCGGCCCCGTCCGACTATACTGCTCCGCTCACTGGTTTAATAATATTTTGGAGGGATTATCAGCGTTATAATTGTGGAATTTTAAATAATATATTAAAAATGCTATAAGCTGTATAAGCCTCGCATAGATTTTTTCTGAACCAAAATTTTCAGAATAATATTTCGTAGGGACTGAATTTGTCATACTGTTTGTAAAGCCTCGAAGTATTCATCGGAGACCAGTAAAGAATAATAATAAATAAATTCTATTTGGATTTAGTCATGTCCGTCCGTCTGCAGATATCATGATCGAGTTCGCAAATGTATAAGATAGAGCTTTGATGTTTTGCACATTCACTGATAGTACGCCTATGATGTATTATATATGTCGGTCCACATTTCCGGTTTGCCCTCAAATAATTCAAAATTTTTTACGATTTTTTTTTTTTTGCTGAACAATGTTCGGGAAAAGAACAAAGAAAAGTCAGTAAGGAAAGTTGAAAAGTCTTGAAATGAAAACTCACAAAATTAACTGTGTGAACTACATGGATATTTGAACTAATTTAAAACAACCCATAGATATAACATACTAAAATATATTTCAAAATTTACCTAGAATTTCACATATATAAATCATGGCCTAGTTCAGTACTCAGTGCAAAATTGTTTCTCAATCGGAGATATTGAGACTTTGTTGCATCATTTACGTAAATCGGACGAAACTCTATATGGGAGCTATATCTAAATCTGAACCAATTTTTTCCATTTTCAATTCGGTTGATAAATGCGACAGGTACTTTGCTTACAAAAATACATGTTCAGACAGACATGCGGACAAGTGACGGATATGCATAAATCGACTCAGAAATAGATTCTATGCATATGGCTGTTACAAACATATGCACAAAGACATAATACCTGTACCACAGTGTGGTTAAGGGTATAAATAATTTCTAAGACATTTCAAAATATTCGTATTAAGATAAACAAATGGTCTTGTGTTAAATCTCTTGCTATTTTAGGTATATGGTATATTTTAGAAAAATATTATTCATTCGATTTGACTAAAGATATATCATCTCAAAAATAATACGCAATAGTCGCAAACAAATATAGCCAGCTTTTTCTTCAAGAACTTCAGTTCTACCAAAAAAAAAAAAAAAAAAAACATCCAGCTGTAACTGAAAACCTTGAACTATGACGAATTAGTCCTTTTGAGTTTTAAATATACTCGCCGAGGGCGAACATAATAATTATCGAAATATTCCAAAAAAAATTGTGATAAAGGAGCTAAGAATTAGAATTAGAATAGGGGCTACAACGTATATCGGCAATTTAAAAGTTTAGGTCGTAATGCATTTCAAAATATTCGGATTAAGATTTCTTGAAATCCTTGCTATTTTAGGTATATGGTTGACAATATTACAGATATAAATGTCAGTCGGAGTGTTTTCGGTCCCCTGTTCCTGAAATGATTGAAATGTAATTTAAAACAGGATTATAGCCGGTCAGAATATTCTACAAAAATGTTCGCCATAAAGTTCAAGTTGTAATGCAGTTGTTCTGCAAATGCCTTGTTAACCAAGTCAGACATTTAATTATTAAAGTTTTTTGGTAAAAAAAAACTATTTTGTTGTGCCTTACCCCTCAGCGGACAATGCCATACATTTCCCACCAATAAATAGTTGTTTTTATAAAAACAACCAACTGGGATTCAGCCTGAATATTTTTTTAGGGTTTTACCCGATCTTATTCCACGTTTGTGCTAATTTTGCCACTAGATGTCGTTTTAGAAGGATGGTAAAAAGGACAATGAGAAATATTGCCACACGTTTTTGGGTTACCTTCCGACGTAAAAATTCCGATACACTTGTCTTCTATTTTTAGCCACGCTATCATATTTTTTGGAATTTCCCAATAATTATCAAAAAAATTTAAATTTATTGTACAGTGTTATATTTTGGCGATATTACGGCGTATATTGGATATATATATGTCGGAATTATTGGTATAGACTGTTCATGTTATTGAAAGTTCTAGTCTCTTGTTCCGTCCAAAGAGGATACTTTTTGGGCGGAACTCGGTATTTCGTTTCCTCATAGGACAAAAAGCCTGTGTTAAGATGAAAGAGATAGAGAGATAAATTATCGGTCTAAATTTAGATATTTCTGCAACTATGCACCGAAGACACAAGTTTGGTCCGATTGAAACCAAATCTTGCACTGGAGATGGACTTGCGTGCACCATACAATGGTGCATCGTTTGTACGATGGACAGACAATGTTGCCCATATGATCCAGCTAAATATAGAAGAAGGACAGACAGACAGACGTCCTTGTTCGTAGTAAATACATATTTTTCCTACCATCATATCCCTCCATAGTCCGGATTATGGGGTGTACGTGCTCCTCTCGTTATGAGGAGGTGGCCCCCTCGATCGGCAGAGGCGGGAATGAGTGGCGTGGGAACGATCGAAAAAAAAATTGATTGAATTCAGTTTATATGTAGATTCAATTCCAATATATAATTCCGCCCGATTTCATACAAATAATATACGAATGACTCTATATAAGTCCGATCGACACGAAATTGATCATTCAGTCAGGTTAACTTTTATTTATATGCCCATAATTTAAAATTTTATAATTTCACATTTATATATATTGGAGATAGATTTTTCCATTTTATAATAGTTTCAACCATTTACACCACACATCTGTATTTAAATAATTCCATGCACTTCCATTTCATGTAAATAAACTCCACAGTTATCAACTAATTTCCATAAATTTTCACTTCGTATTTGTTCAGCTTTGTGCTATCTATTTTTTTATTACCTTTATCAACTTCAGCGACCGTCATTTTCCCCTGCCAATAGAATTTTTGCAATGTAGTTTTTTTTTTAATTTTTTTATATTTTCTTTTTTTTTGCCTATTGCATTTCCACCGCTCACAAACTTTGCCAATGTCCGTTACAAACGACCGATTATAGACATATGAAAGGCGTCAAGTGCAAACGTTTTTGTGGAGTTTGTAGGCAGCGTGAAAATAAATACAATTATAATCTCAAATAACGATTAAATGGGAAAGGTGATAAATGCTACGATAATTTTATGTGCAGCCATATTCGTCGTCTACTTTTTACGATTTTTTTTTTGTTTAACAATTTTATGGGTCTAATTGTTTATGTTAGTATTTATTCTTGTTGCAATAATTTGGCCAACTTAATCAAAGTGATTAGAAGAAGAAGCAAAAATAAAAAAATAAAAACATTTGCTAGTAGTAATAGTTTCTGATTATGATGTGAATATTAAATATGTCGATTATTATATCGTTACCCCCCGTACTTTTATGTGTGTTATCAGCAAATAACGCATTTAATATTGTGGTTATTGACAAGGTCGGATCAAAGTTCAATTTGAGGATTCTAGGAAGTCCTCATCAGACGACTTCATTTTTACATATAATATTTTTATCAAATATTTATCTAAAAATATGGAAATAGTTAAAATAAAAATATTAGTTTTTTTATAAATTATTTACATTATTATTATAGAAATATTATCTTAATAATAAGATGATATTGAAATATGAGATTAGCATCGTGAACTTTTTCAGTTGACCCATATTATTTTCTTTACCCTAGCGTCATACATGTAGACTACGGACTGTAACTGTTATAATTCATATTGATGGTTCCAGACTTTGATTAGAATGCAACAATAACTGGCTGAGAATGGTAAATGGCAAGGCTAGAATCGATTGAAATTTGTTATCGAGAACAATACATACATACATACTTTTATTTAAGACAACAACCATTTAGAATGAAAAATACAGTAAACGTCAAATAAATGAATTTCTTGTTGTTGTCAATCAAGAGGGATGTGTGTGACACACTAAATAATTTAAGGGAACCCCACCCATTCACGATTTTAATATTTCACGATTTTCCATGGGCTGGTAAATCAATACCAATGCTTGTTAAGGTTTGTAACGTTGCACATATATATTTGAAGATATAAAAGAGAAGAAAATAATTTACAAAAAAATTTTGTTATTGCTTTGTTGTTGTTTTTTGTAATTACAGAAAAGTCCTTATTTTTTATGGCGGGCATGATAACTCCTCACTGGAACATCGGAATCCGAAAATTCCAACGGTGTTAGAAAGAGAACATGTCTGGCTCTAAAATTAACAAAATGGCGTACCTTTGAAAAAATATTTTTGGAAATTCGCCGACCAAAAACCATGTTAAAAAACCAGTGAGCGGAGCAGTATAGTCGAACAGGGCCGACCATATGATACCCTACACAACTTCCGCGAAAAACAAACTTTCTGTGGATTTATATTCTGAGCTTGGGCAATATTTCGCGATAGTTGAACCATCTGGACCAACTAGAGGCCTACAATTATTACTGTTCAGTACAGCCATTCTAATTACTTGTCCAGATTCCCATCCCTTGTGTTGTGATCTTCTAATTCCCATTGGAGCCTATAGACGACTCGAAAAAAACATAAAAAATTAAGTTTTCAATCCACTTTTAATAATTATCTGATCGTCACCGAAAATTATAGGCGTTATCCTTGACCATAACTGGAACTTCATGGAACATTTTAAAGCGATCAGCGCTATATTTCCGCCATCTAGTGTGGTAAAAGGTTACTAAATAACATCTGAATACATGTGGCCTCTGGAGCGATCAGAAAAACGGAATAATGTTTTTGGTCCATTTCATCCCCTAAATATTAACCGATCTTTTCCAAAAACAATAGGGGTCTTCATTGGCCAGAACCCATCCTACATGCAAAATTTCGCGAAGATTGGTACATAACTGTGGCCTGTACCGTGTTTACAAATTATAATGGACAGACGGACGGACACATATGTCTAGATTGACTCAACTAGTCAAGATATGCCGATCGGTATACTTAAAGGTGGATCTAGGACCAATATTTCGCGGCGTTACAAACTTTTGGGGCTGCACAAAGCTATAATACCCTAACAACATAGTTGTGTAGGGTATAATAAGGAGGATCTTCACCGATTGTCTTTATCCTAGTTCATACGATAGCTATACACTCACAGAGAAACGTGTAAAAATTTGGAATCGATTGCGTTATTAGTTTTTGAGTTATCGTGCCCGCCATTTGCAAAAGAGAAAAACGCGTTTAAAGTTTGAGAAGCCCTTTAGCCGTCACTTGATGCTGACACAATAAATCGGCTATATCTTCAAGAGTTCTTGAGATTTTCACTTGAAATTTTGTAGAGACATTCTTGAATTAGTGTAGAATCGAATTAAATCATTATGGTACATAAACTTTTTGTTGTTTTGATTTTGTCTATTCTGATTTTATGTTTCCTTTTTGATTTTATGTTTTCTTCTTTGTTGTGCCCTGTCTTGTTTCTTCTTATTTATTTACATGGTTCTTGGTTTCTGTTATTAGAACAATTTCTCGTACCAACACTTGTTTGATATACATTGTTTGTATTTATATCGAAATAATTTGGAAAATGCATATGCGAATTTTCTAACACTAAAGCAGAGGTCGGTAACAGAAGAAAATGAATACATAAATAACAACAACCATGTGAGTGTAGAGACGACGGTTGTTAGCAAGAGAAACAGTAGTCGATACCAAAACAAAATATAACCGAACACTGAATGGTGGTGGTGTTTTTTCTTCGGGAATACATTTGCTTTTAGTCAAAATAGAGTGAGAGGAAAAAATAAGAAAATGGTGGTAAAGTAGAGCGATGTAGGAAAATAGTTTTAATATTAATGAAATGTTTACATTTTTGGAAAAAAATTGTGACTTTCTCATGACAATTTTATATATAAAAATACATACCAAGTGACATATGTGGCTCATCACTGAAGAACATTTTGTCCGATCATTTATTGTCCACCGTCTGTCACCCATTTCTCGTATCTACGATGTTTTGAAAGGCCAGCTAGTTTCAATTTTTGCGTGAGCTGGACTTTATGTATGAGTAGATCTAAATGCAAAATACAGCATACCGTGCCGTAAAACAGTCATAGTTCCTGAAAATGACGAGGAACCGGCACATTCGGGTCTTTGGAAAGACTTTCACTTAATAACCGATCATTTTAGCGGAATGAGCGTAATGATGATGCACAGACCTTACAATATTTGTAACCGCACCAGTCTCTTCTAATTTCTGAGACCCTATATATATTTATTTTTGAAGAGAGTAATTTTCTTACTCGGATCTACTCGATTTTACTATTTTCTTCGATATCATAAAGGAAAATTCGTTATCGTAGTAAAAGGTAGTAGATTCTTGTAGTACGGGAACAGACCAATTGTTTGTATTTATATCAAAATAATTTGGAAAATGCATATGCGAATTTTGTAAAACAAAAGAAGAGGTCGGTAACAGTGTCTGAAATAAAGGGGAAATGGAATACATAAATAACAACAACCACGTGAGTGGACAGACGGTTGACGGTTGTTAGCAAGAGAAACAGTAGTCGATACCAAAACAAAATATAACCGAACACTGAATAGTGGTGGCTTTTTTTCTTCGGGAATACATTTATTTTTGTCAAAAAGGAGTGAGAGGAAAAAATAAGAAGTAAACCGATGTAGGAAAATACTTTTAATATTAATGCAATGTTTAAATTTTTTGGAAAAAAATGTTGACTTTCTCATGATTATAAGAATTTATACTTGTATTCTAAGCGAGGTAAATGTACAATATGGAAAAAATATACTATGAATGAAGATATGAAAATATTCATTAAAAACATTTTTATGTGTACTTGAGGATTCTCAAAGCCCCAACTATGACAATTTTATCACTGAAGAAAATGTTATTCGAAAAATTATTGTCAATTTTATCATTGAAGAAAATTTACGATGTTTTGAATGGCCAGCTAGTTTCAATTTTTGCGTGAGCTGGACTTTATGTATGAGTAGATCTAAATGCAAAATACAGCATAACGTGCCGTAAAACAGTCATAGTTCCTGAAAATGACGAGGCACCGGCACATTCGGGTCTTTGGAAAGACTTTCACTTAATAACCGACAATTTCAGCGGAATGAGCGTAATGATGATGCACAAGCCTTACAATATTTGTAACCGCACCAGTCTCTTCTAATTTCTGAGACCCTATGTATATTTATTTTTGATTAGAGTAATATTCGTCCGTCTGTCATTGAAAATTTGCACACATTTCTAAGATGGTTGGGATTGACAATGCGATACATCGGTCCACTTTCCGATATTAAGGATTTTGAGGCTATTGGAAACGTTTAGAAAAATTGATACTTCATACTAAAATTTCGGTATTTTTGGAAGCTTTCTAATTCAATATTGAGGATTCTCATTGAGCAAAAATTATCAAGATTGTACCATGTTTCGGGGTAGCCCCCATACAACGATACATCTTAATATTTCGTATTTTAAAGCTTTTGGGCAAGTTTGAAAATATTCCTACTAAAAATAAACAATATTAGTCAATATTGCCCCAAGTTTTCGAGTACTTGGCTCAAATTAGATTTTCCGGTTCTCAAGGGGGTTTCACATCGGTTTACCTTATTTTATAGCTCCCATATAATCCTACTAATTTTCGGTATTTTGAAAGATTTAGCCGCATTTTTCTACCGATGTTGTTGTTATTTGATATCAAGAATTCTTGAGGGCTGATGTATGTAAGAAAATTATCAAAATAAATCCATGTTTTGACATAGACCCCATCACCACATTTTCAGTATTTTTAAGATTTTGGAATAATTTTCCCATTGTATTGGCTATATTTTGACATTCTGGATATTGAACACATATAGTCCCTACATAAATGTCCCGATCATTTTCGGTATTAATAACTTCGGTATATTTAAGTTTATGTTAGCTCTAATTTGATACAATTGAGTTACAAATATTTCTACTAAGCAATTGTATTATTCCGAAAAAGTGGTCGGCAAATAAATTCGGTAAATAACTTAACAACATTTTTACTTATCGTATTTTCAAGAAGTGTTCTCCTAATAAAAAATACCATGTAGTATCCATTTGTTTGAATCCAGAAGCCTTTGCAGACGTTCGAAATACGAATAACAAAATACATTATTTTATAGTCATATCCATGAAGCCCATTTTTGAAATTGGATAGGTAGACAAGCAGAATTGTCGATTTTGGAGGGAAGATCGCCAGAAGAATTGCAAAAGCTATGAATGCATTCAGAAAAAGTGACAGTTTGAGGAGTTTATGGGCTGGTAGCGCCGTACATCTTCAAATATGCTCTGAATCGTAATTAATATTTTGGTTCGCCAAAAATGCAAGAGCTAGACATGTGGCCCCAAAAAGACTTGTGGCAAGCGTAACAACAACAATGGTATTTTTGAAAGGTTAGTTCGGTAAACATTTTTTACCCGTTCAGGTCCAATAAATTGGCATTTTACTTAAAAAATAATATTAAAATTCACAAATTATATTTTCTTAAACTAAAATTATAGTAATCCTTACAAAATAAGCATATGAATTGTAATCATAATTTCGTTCCATTTTCGATTTGAGATGAGTTGAGTTCATTACTATTTTCTGCATCTTTCTTAGCATCAAGATAGTTAGGATTGTCCCATACTTGCCGGTCTGTTGAACCCCAAATAATGTAAACTAAATTGCCTACAAAAAATACGGCTGCTGTAATGGCAAACACAATCTGCCATTGGAAGCGATTAGTCTAAAGAAAAAATATTTATGTTAGATAATATTTTCGAAAAATTCTTCTAACTTACCTCATCCGTTACAACGACACCATTTACAAGAGGTGTTAAAATCGGCATTATACTACCCACAGCATTTGTAATGCTTGACAGAATGCCAGCATGATTTGGTGACAAATCAATGGGATTCAGACCACTACCAATTGTACAGCCAGAATTTAGGCCCACACTTGTAATCATTAATATAATGGCCAAGGTTTGTTGATCTGCCTCCAAGAATCCGACAGCAATTAAGCCCGCTGTTGGCACCCAATAGGCCACTGTGTTAAATGATTTTCTCAAAATATTTAATGAGACGATTTTATATTTCAACAGGATATCGGCCAATATTAAATAACAATACGACAATATCCATAGGGTAATATATGGCAGTGCCGAATATAGGGTATTACTTTTCATATCCATACCAAATACACCATTCATATAGGCGGGAAGTTTGGCTTGTATCGCGGAAAATCCCCAATTCTCAGCGACACGAACTATTAGCAAAGCCCAAAAGGGTGGTGAATGTAAAATCGCCTTCCAAGGTATGGGGATTTGTTGTTCCCCTGTAGTAGCAGTCTCCTCTGACTCCTTCTTCATAGCATTTATAGATGATTCAATATAATTACATTCATTTTTTGATATAAATTTTGACTGGCTGGGGGAATTGGCAGCAAAGATTTGCCACAAAATACACCATGCTATAGCAATGGCACCGGACACATATGAAATGCCAGGCCATCCCAATGACGATGTTGCAATCAGGCCACTTATAAACATGGCCATAACCGTGCCACATTCAATACCCGAGCTGGCCAATGCACCCAAACGATTACGTTCCTCCACCGGAGACCACATTGCCAAATGAACATGAACACATGGCAAATCAAAACCTTGAAATGCACCCTGCAACACCCGAAGAAAACAAAATATTTGCCAACCACCCCAGCTGACAGTAAATGGTACTACTATAGCAGCTATTGCAGAACCCAATGTGGATACTAGCAGCACCATTTTTGCACCAAACCTTCGACATGCATGCCCAGCTATAAATTGTGTGACGACATAACCCCAAAATATGCTCGAAAGGATATAGGACTTTTCCATTTCATTCCAATCGTATTCCTGAAATGGAAAATCCTTTTTTTTTCGAAATTACTCTTAAGTTCTCTTGTATTATTCTACATACCGGAAAATCAGGATTTGTTGTTGCTGCATTTGTCATAGCCACCAAAGCGATACTGGTATTATATTTGATCATATAATTTACAGCGATACAGGCAAACAACAGTACGGCTTGAACATGACGTTGACCTATAAAGGGACCTGGAAACAAAAGTTCAAAATGTAAATATTTTTGGAATTGAAAAAAAGAAAATGTTCTGAGAAAAACTATTAAAAATAAAAAAAATTTTCGAGGTTGAACTTTATATACCCGAAATCATTGCTTAACTTATAGTAGGTTTGAACACTAGGCTAGAAACTTTAAAATATCAAACAACCTGTAAGGAAAGTTCAAAAGTCGGACGGAAAGTTCAAAAGTCGACTATATGATACCCTTCACTACTTGGGATACATACAACACACATAGGCTCTATGTTGCAAACATTAAATAAAATCGGATGAATTGGATCTATATCTAAACCGATTTCAACTAAACTTAACACATATCCTTCTAAACTCAATTCATTGCGCTATACCAAATATAGGGTAAATCAAACAAGCATATGCTCTTCAGTGCACCATTTATATAAAATAGGTTGAAAATTTATATCGAAGCTATATCTATTTCTGATACGATTTCATTGAAACATAACACACTATTTTCTATACTCAATTCAATAGCTTAAGCTAAATTTCATCTCAATCGGACTAAACTAGGACGTTCGGTGCCCATTTTCATAAAATCAGACGAATATGTATATGGGAACTATATATTTCAATACAGATATATGCTAAATTTCGTCTCAATCGGATAAAAGTAGGGAGTTTGGTGCACCAGCAACGATAAAATCGGACGAAAATATATAGGTGAGCTATATCTGAATCTGAACCCATATTACTCCCGTTCCAATAGAGTTCGTCCTTTTGCACAGAAAGCTGTGCAAAATTTCATCTCATTCGGATCATAATTGCGACCTATACTTTGTTAACACATTAAAATGGACAGACGGACTGACCGACGGACATGCATAAATCGATTCTGAAGGTGATTCTATGCATATTCTCCAAAGTTATTATGGGTCTATCTCGTTTCCTTTTGCCTGTCACACACATATGCACAAATACATAATATCCTAAAATTGACTTATATTAAAAAAATTCTGAGCAGAAGATTTTTTTACCAAACCCCAGAAATTCCAAATGCGAAAGGACCCTTATATAGATTTTATACATGGGCATAGGGATAATTTTCTGCTCAGATGCCAGCCGCTCACACCCAAAATGTCAATTTCGGGTTGTGAAGATTTTTTACCAAACCCCCGAAATTCCAAATGCAAAAGGACCCTTATATAGACTTTATACATGGGCTTAGAGGGATAATATTCTGCTCAGATACCAGCTGCTCACACCCCGGAATGTCAATTTCGAACCTTTTTGATTGGAAAATGCGGCTAAAAACTTCAAAATATCGAAAATATAACGATACCGCCATATGGAAGCTATACCGAAACGTGAACCTATAATGACCACTTTTTACTCATATATCCCGAACTACCAAACTAGAGCCTTTTCGTTGGGCAATGAAATCCTGGCTGAAACTCTTAAAATAACGAAAATTAGCGAGACTTTTATATGGGAGTTATGTCAAAACGTATACCTGTATCGTATATGCTCTATTTAATCGACCCACTGAAACGGATATTCGGGCTATTTTCACTAAATTTCGCACAAACTTCACATTTTTGGACATTAAGCCACCAACACCCTTACGTAGAGTGCAAAGTGAAGAAAATATCAACCAGTGTCAATGATGAATTGGGTCTCTGTTAAAAATTTTGCTAAACGAAGATTTTTTGGTGAATGGGCTCTTGGAAAGATGGTCGTGTTCAACGATGAACCTAATTTTTGGCCATACTATGCTGGAATCAGCAAATTATTTTCTGTATATCCATAAAAGTTGCTAGTGGTCAACCTTGGCATTGTTTTTATACCCTACACAACTATGTTGTCAGGGTATTATAGCTTTGTGCAGCCCCAAGAGATTGTAACGCCGCGAAATATGGGTCCTAGACCCACCTTTAAGCTTGCCGATCGTCATATCTCGACTAGCTGAGTCGATCTAGACATGTTTGTCCGTCCGTCCGTCTGTCCATTATAATTTTTAAACACGATACAGGCCACAGTTATGGACCAATCTTCATGAAATTTTGCATGTAGGATGGGTTCTGGCCAATGAAGACGCCTATTGTTTTTGATAAAGATCGGTTAATATTTAGGGGATGAAATGGACCAAATACTTAATTTTTGTCGAACATCGCGTAATTTTGCATGAAGAAGGGGGTCGAGCCAAAGAAAAATCATGCCTGTTTTGATAAAGATCGGTCAATATTTAGCGGGTTAAATGGACCCTGACTTTTGTGTGAAAAATTACAAAATTTGTATTCTATAGCGTATATATTTACTCCTGAAGGATATAGATCCGAGAAGTTGATAGCATATCCATGAGTAGTGGTTGGCCTTTAAATTGATACCAACTACAGTTATGTATCTACTCGGATCTGGGAGTTACACTCAAATATTTACAGGTGCTTACGTATTCAAATATTATTTAGTATCCCTTTACCACATTAGAGGGCGGAAATATCGCGCTGATCGCATTGAAATTTTCCATGAAGTTCCAATTATGGTCAAGGACAACGCCTACAATTTTCGGTGATTATCACATAATAGTATTGGGATGAAATGGACCCAAAAACTTAATTTTTTGTGTGTTTTCCAGTGGAATATAATCCGAACATCACAACACAACCAACCGGATAAGTAATTAGAAGGGCTGTACTGAGTATTCGAAAATGTAAGGAAGAGGTGCTGTTGACCTCTAATCGGGCAAATATCACGAAATATTACCCTGACTCGGAATAAACATTCGCAGAGAGTTAGAGTTCTGTGGTAGTTGTGTAGGGTATCGTATGGTCGGCCCCGTCCGACTATACTGGTTCGCTCACTGGTTTCTTAATATATTTGCAAATTTGAATTTTTTTCGACCGACTCATAAAATACGAGCCTCGTCCGCAGACATATATTTAAGTACATTGAGGACAGTAAAGGACATTACATATGCATGTGTATTATATTATCTTGAAAGCGATTGGGACAACATATAGGTTTAAGGGGTTTTCAAGGATTAGTGATCACTTTGTCCAGATTACACCTCATTATGATTTTAAGGTACATCAAATGTACATCGATTTTTTTACTTAAAATTTTTTTTGTTTAGATGAATAGGGGTTTCACATTTCATTTTTTGGAATGACCTTGTAATTTTAATTTTTAGTCTTTTTTAAATTCTCTTTACTATTTATTCAAAATTGTACCTTTTTGAATCAACACTGTCATTTTAATTTTTTATTTTATTTGCGAAAATATACCGCTTATTGTTTTTTAACCGTATCACAAGTTGTGCCAGGTCGAACGTTTTGCAATAGACTTAGCATCTAATATCCACTTTAAGGAAACCGTTGTCAAAATGCAATAAGATTTGTTGTGTTGTTCTACTTCATAAATTAATTAAACTAAAATAAATAAGTGATGTAAAAATAGTACTGATAACAACATTCACTAAAATTGTCAATAAAAGATTTATGGTTGCAGGTGACACACACACCCTCACATTAGAAACCAAAAGCTATAAAGGAATTTATCATTCTGTACTGTAACTGCGTATGATGTACATTTGTATATATATGTTAAAATATAAATAACGTAAATTTTATATATCTGAAATTATGGATCATTATAAAGGAAACAAATTAACTAAAAAGTGTTTAAATCAAATCTTCTTACGTAGAGCTTATATTCAATTTCAATATTAATAAGAATTTGGAAATTTTTTAAAATATTTTATTGAATTTTCCTAGAGAAATAAATATGATATTCTTTATACCCCTGCGAAAATATTGAAGCATTTACATCTTCAATTTTCAATTATATTTATTACATTGTTTATAAAGTTAATTATATTAAAATTTTGAGTAGTGTAGCTAGTCATACAATTGTTATTATTAACTGGTATACCGATTAGATAATATATGGGGCTTATAAATCTTTACATTGATGCGATAAGGAAGTGCATACTTACGATAATGTTGCCTTGTGATTGGATAAGCGTGTGAATTTTGTATATTACCTACGATAAGAATAATACCGTAATATGATAATTGAAATAAAAAAGCATTTTCAATATTTAAAATATTTAGATAAGATAAAATTAATGGAATATGTTAGGATATGTATTTTAAGATCATCAGAACTTTAAATTTATTATAAATAAGTTTAGGGACGTAGAAATAAAATTTTTCAAGGACCATCACCAGCTTGGATTTTTCAAGAATATTTTCGAAGACCATCTTTAGGGTGGATTTAAAGGAGCTTTTATAAAAAATGTTAACGAATCTCATAGTTTTTTTATATGTTTAAGCACTATCACTAGAGTGGATTAGCAGAGGTGCATAGTATTTAAAGAATATTTGTAAGGACTGCCAAGAAGTAGCAGGGGCGCCGATTTTCCAAAGAAAATTTTTCAAGAAGTAGCAGTGGCGCTGATTTTCCGATTTTTTGCATTTATTCTTAGAGGCGTAGATATTTTTCAGAAAGTAGCAGAAGTTCCGATTTTATAAAGAAAACTTTTTCAAGAACTACTGGAGGCGTGAATTTTCCAAAGAATATTTCTTTCAAAGAATATCTTTTAAAGAATATTTTTTCAAGGACTATGGAAGGCATGGATTTTTTGAAGAATATTTTTTCAAGGACTATGGAAGGCGTGGATTTTTTAAAGAATATTTTTCAAGGACTATTTAAGGCGTGGATTTTTTTAAAGAATATCCTTTCAAGGGCGTGGATTTTTAAAGATTATATTTTACGGGCCACAAGGTGGCGTGGATTTTTTTAAAGAATATTCTTTGAAGGACTATCTGAGGCGTGGATATTTTTTTTAAAGAATATTTTTTTCAAGGACTATGGAAGGCGTGGATTTTTTTGAATATTTTTTCAAGGACTATTTAAGGCGTGGATTTTTTTGAATATTTTTTTCAAGGACTATTTAAGGCGTGGAT
The DNA here is from genome assembly GCF_032173495.1 of Musca vetustissima. NCBI lineage: Eukaryota > Metazoa > Arthropoda > Insecta > Diptera > Muscidae > Musca > Musca vetustissima. The sequence continues at coordinate 43,392 of NW_026877398.1, read as the reverse complement.
TTTTTAAAGAATATTTTTTCAAGGACTATGGAAGGCGTGGATTTTTTGGAATATTTTTTCAGGGACTTTTTAAGGCGTGGATTTTTTAAAGAATATTTTTTCAAGGACTATTTAAGGCGTGGATTTTTTATGGAATATTTTTTCAAGGACTATGGATTGCGTGGATTTTTTAAAGAATATTTTTTCAAGGACTATGGAAGGCGTGGATTTTTTAAAGAATATTTTTTCAAGGACTATGGAAGGCGTGTATTTTTTAGAGATTAGATTTTCAAGGACTATGGAAGGCGTGGATTTTTTAAAGAATATTTTTCAAGGACTATTTAAGGCGTGGATTTTTTAAAGAATATTTTTTCCAGGGCTATGGAAGGCGTGGATTTTTTAAAGAATATTTTTTCAAGGACTATTTACGGCGTGGATTTTTCAAAGAATATTTTTTCCAGGACTATGGAAGGCGTGGATTTTTTAAAGAATATTTTTTCAAGGACTATGGAAGGCGTGGATTTTTTAAAGAATATTTTTGAAGACTTTCAGAGGCGTATATTTTTTAAAGAATGTTTTTAAGCACTTTCAGTGGCGTAGATTTCTTAAGAGACTTTCAGTGGCGTAGATTTTTTAAGCGACTTTCAGTGGCGTAGATTTTTTAAGCGACTTTCAGTGGCGTAGATTTTTTAAGCGACTTTCAGTGGCGTAGATTTTTTAAGCGACTTTCAGAGGCGCAGAGGTTTTAAAGAATTTTTTTTTTTTCAAATTTTAAGAACTTTCAGAGGCGTAGAGGTTTTAAAGAATATTTTTTCTATTTTTTAAGGACTTTCAGAGGCTTAGATGTTTTAAAGGATATTTTTTTCAAATTTTAAGGACTTTCAGAGGCGTAGATGTTTCAAAGAATATTTTTTCGATTTTTAAGGACTTTCAGAGACGTAGATGTTTTAAAGAATGTTTTTAAATTTTTTAAGGACTTTCAGAGGCATAGATTTTTTAAATAATATTTTTCACGGACTTTCAGAGGCGTTGATTTTTTAAATAATATTTTCACAGACTTTCAGAGGCGTTGATTTTTTAAATTATATTTTTTCAAGGACTCTCAGAAGCGTGGTTTTTTCTAAAAAATATTTTTCAAAGTCTCTCAGAGTCGTGAATTTTTTTAAGGATATTAGGATTTTAGTCAAAGGTGTATGTGTATTTTATAAGATTGTATTTATTAAAAATATAGGGTATATAACCTAATTAATTTTTATTCCAAAAAAAATATGTCAAACATGGTTCTTGGGGTATCATGAATTATATGGCATATTATTGCCACATCTTCTAATTTTGTCTCATCGAATTACAGTTTTACTTCCCGTTGGAATATCGTCAATATCATATTCTGTTGACATATTTCTCTTCTTAAGAAAATGTGGATCATTCCATGGTTGTAGATCCGTTGAGCCCCAAATTAGATAAATTATATTACCCAAGATGAATGCGGCACCCGAAATAGCAAACACAATTTGCCATTGGTGATAATTGGACTACAAAACAAAAAATTGATTTCATTTTAATTCTAATAACATAATTTGTAAACGACTTACCTCATCTGTCACAATAGCACCCGTTACAAGAGGTGATAAAATCGGCATAATACTCCCCGAGGTATTTATAACACTCATCAGGACCGCGGCATGATTTGGAGACAAATCGAGAACATTTAAACCGCTACCAATCATATTGCCAGAATTTATGGCCACAATAAGAATTAATAAAATTCCAGCCAATAGCTGTTGAGTGGCAGGTACAAAACCAATTGCTATAAGACCAAGGGCCGGCAGCCAAAAGGCAATGGAGTTATATGTTTTTCGCAAACCATTTAAAGCTAATAGCTTATAATTTAAAATAATATCAGCCAATATTAAGTATACATAGGACATCATCCACATTGCTATGAAAGGCAGGGCCGAGTAGAGTGCATTATTGTGCATATCCATACCAAAGACACCGCTCATATAGGCGGGTATTGATGATTGTACGGTGGCAAAACCCCAAAGTTCAGCACTGCGTGTCACCAACAAAGACCAAAAGACCGATGATTTTAAAATTGCCTTCCATGGGGTGGGTATTGATTTCATTTTTTGACTACTATCATTTATATCGTTTTTCATTAAGGAACACTCTATATAATCCCTTTCTTCGAGTGTAATAAATTTGGAAACTACCGGTGTATTGGCACCAAATATCTCCCAAAAGAAGCACCATATTAATCCAAGGACACATGATATATAAGAAATTCCAGGCCATCCCAAACTTGATGTTGCAATGAGTCCACTAACAAACATAGCCATTACCGTACCACAATCAATGCCCGAATTAGCCAAAACCCCTAGGCGATTTCTCTCCTCCGGCGGACTCCAATGGGCCAAATGTGCATAAATCGCTGTCATGTCGAAACCTTGGAAAAATCCCTGCAGAACACGTACGGTACAAAATATTTTCCAATCACCCCATTTTAGGGTGAATGGTAATGCTAAGCCAACCAGTGAAGATCCAAGGGTGGTTATAAATAATGTCGCCTTTGCCCCGAAACGTTTACAAACATAGCCAGCTGGCAATTGGGTGATGACATAACCCCAAAAGAAACTGGACAATATGTAGGATTTTTCCGCTTCGCTCCAATTATATTGCTGAAAATTAGATTTGAATTTTTTTAATATTTTTTTTAAAGGCATTGATTGATTTAAAATATTTACCGGAAAATTAGGATTTGTTGTTGTTGCATTTGTCATTGCCACCAATGATATACTGCCATTGTATTTGGTCATATAATTTATGGCAATACAAGTGAATAATAATAAAGACTGGATGTGTCTTTGGCCGATAAAAGGGCCTGAAAATTAAAACCAAAAATTAAAATTAATTAAAAAATCTTTAAATACAAGAAAAATCATTGAAAATTTAATACTTTTGGGATTGTAAATTGTAATAATTAAAAGCGGGTTGAACATACCTTTGGCTACAATTGCTTCCATTATAATTTTTATTCATTTATTTTTTGCCTCTCTACACGATACTGTCATTTTTATGAACCTCCTAAAAAGCGTCTGATTTTCTTGTCTCTCAGTCTTAATTGAATCAAGAAAAAAATGCAATTTATCTAAAATTATATTGTTATCAAAATAACCAAAACTTGTGCCAAGTTATGGGTACTCAAGTCAACAACATAATGCTGCAGATAACAATAAATTGTTGAACAAGTTTTAGGTATTTGTTTGACAATGAAATTGAAAGATATTACATTGATTTTAATTTATTCGGCCAATTTTACGTCATAACTTAAAGCAAGGGCTGAGGAGTCAGAAAATGTTATTGGAGTCTAAATCGAATACACAGAAAAAAATTTAATAAACATGCACCTCGCTTTGAATACTAGTAAAAATTCTTATAATCATTAGAAAGTCATTTTTTCCAAAAAAAAAAAAAATGTAAACATTTCATTAATATCACAACTCGCTATACTTTACCACTATTTGCGCACATTTTACCTCTCTCTATCTCTCTCTCTCTCTTGGACAAAAACAAATGTATTCCTCTCAAGAAAAAATACATCACAACCATCATTCTTCAATTCTCCACTTATTTGGTGGTTGTTATTTCCACTTTCCACTCACTTGATTGTAACTAGTTTTGCATTCCATTGTTTCTTTTTTCAGATACTGTTACCGACCTCGGTATTGGTGTTAAAAATTCACATATGCTTTTTCCAAATTTTTTCCGATATAAGTGCTAAATACAATATACAAAACAGGTGTTGATACGAACAACAAGCCCAACCGAATGTTCAAGATTGCATATGGCAATTCTAATGACGCCAGCTCTATCGCGATTTCGACAAATAGATAGTGAAGGGTATAGCAATTTGAAATAATGTTATATGGGGATATGCCTAAAATTGTATCAATATTGAAAGGTAGGGTACGAAATTATTGGCCAAGATTTCAAGCTGTAGGAGTGGAAAATTCTTTATGGGCATTAAAACCCTTGGTCAAGTTTTCGAGTTATGGCGCTACAGGGCAATTTTTTGGTTGTAGTGTGATGATGAAAAAAGAAAAATCTTTATATCTTCAAAATATTCTACAAAAATAAGATTTTAAATAGGGTCCCCAAAGAAAACCATTAAGGAAAGTAGTAAAGTCGAACTGGGCCGACTATATGATACCCTTCAGCACTTTGGTATATTGTACATATGTATCCTTACAATGACTTTCTGCAACCTACGATAAATTTAATATTATTCGGGCAGATTTATTGTGGAAAACAATTTCTAGCAAAATTGTACATTCTATTCGGTACGTTGCACAGTTCAAAATTTAACTGGAGCTGTGCTACCGCGACCATATGGTCACACTCATAAGGCGATCAATAAATCATCTGGTGTGAACTACTGATAAACATACCACTGACATCAATGTCATTTGTGAGTTGCAATTGATCCTGTCGATTATCCTGAAAGGAAAAAATGATACATATCAAATTTTTGGATTCAGTGACCCACAATCTAGAGACGCTGAAAGTTTCCTCCCATAATTCGAAAAAAATAATTACGGCACTATGCGGGTTAAATTCAATCAGACACCCATTCGAAATATGGGTGATTCCACGTAAACTGACCCCAGCTCAGATAAAAATTAATAATAGATTTTAGCAAAAATAATACCATAACTGATATCATGAACAATATAATTTTTAATATCAATGAAGAGTTGATAAAATTTAGGACCAGTTTTTTTCGTAAGAATACTTTTCCATGGTGTATCATGAAATTGTTGGCTGCACTAATTTATTGACAAACTGGCAACAGTATTTTTCGGCATATTTTTTCCTTTTACGACATTTGACTTTTGGCCACATTAAAGTAAACATATTTAAGTATTGTTTAGTGCAAACTCGTAACTTATTGGAAATATATATTGCCTGTAAACGTCTTTGTATCACGAAGGTCCCGTTTGTCACACCCGTTACGGTAAATATATAAAAAGTATAATTTTATGCATTTTATGTGGATATTTATATAATATATTTTGCGCATGTTAGGTCACAGTTGTACTGTATAAAATGGATAAAAAAGTTTCAGTTTCATTTTAATATTTAAGCTAGTAGTTGCATCATAAGATCTGTCACACCCGTTACACAAAAATCGAGGACAACTTTTAATTAATTTCAAAATATCAATATCATTATTTCAGCTTTGGAATTCAAAAATAGAATGCAAAAATTTCGGTTTGAGTTGAAAAAAGATCGAACTAAATAGAAAATCAGTAAGAAAGGTAGTAAAGTCGGACTGGACCGACTTTATGGTACCATTCTCCACTATGGGTATATTAAAAAGGACTATTATCATGAAATTGGATGAAATAAAATATGTGAAATTTATCTAAATGTGAAACGACCTAGATTTATCCATAAACATGTCATTCGTTTATTACAATGCGACAAAAGTATGGAAATCGACTTCAAACAAATATCAATAGATCATCCGTTGGCTATGTCTGCACTTCTAGAAAACGCAACTACGTTATTCTATGCTCAAGTGCAAAATTTGATGTCAATTTGACGAACATGAGGAGTTTGATGCACAATTTACTTAAAATCGGACGAATATATATGGGCAATATTGCCAATTTTTTAATATTCCATTTTCAAAAAATCAGCTTTTTTGTTTTTGTGGCACATCAATGATTTTTGGTACATATATAGAGAAAAATGTTCTGACTCCGAAACCGTTCGCGATCACATTTTTGGTTGATGCGCGCAAAAGTTATCGAGGTTTTAATTTTGGGCATAAGAAAAAAATCTTAAAATTACGCCGTTTATTATATTGACCAAAAACGTTGATATATATCTTCCTCCGTAAAATAAGAATATGAATATATTATAATAATCGCGAAAAAGTTGCACATCTTCGCGAAATATGAGAAAAATAATGAAAATATAGGAGATTACGTAAATATTTTCATTATATTAATGACATACACACACCTAAAAATTAATTTAAAAATATCTACATAATCTAAACACCATGATGAATCAAATGATATCAAAATCACACAAGTCCATGTAGCGGTTTCTAAATCAAAGCGACAACAAAACAAGATATTGAGGAAAAATATTTGTTTTTGGTTCGAAAAAATAATGTCATCACATTTATTTTTTTAATTTTTTACAAGAAATTTCAGAAAAAAATGTTGGAGTTATTCTGCTATTTTACCCGAATTTCGCCGAAAAATTGACATATATAAAACTAATCACTTTTTGTGTATAAGTATACGCCTTGCGGGTTATATCAAGACCCTTCCGATAAATCTTGGGGTTCTATAAAGAGGAATATATCTTAAAATAAAATAAAATTAAATTATGAAATATACATTTTAAATTGCGTGTAAATCGAGTAATTCTCAAAATCATTTGATGCGCATGCGGTTTCCAGGAAGTACTGAAGTTTATCTTCCAATCCATACATATTTTGCGAAATTTCATTTGACGGTTAAGATGTGCCACAAGTTGCATTGAAGTACCCAAAAAATCGTAAAACGCGAATAATTTCCGAAAACTCCATATGCCATTAACGCGCATCCGATTTCGGTGTGCACCCTAAAAAAATACATCGATCTATACCAATTTCAATGTGGTCCATTAAGAACCACGGATGTGCCAGCAAAATCTATTTTTGAGATAAATTGCGTACATCTCTCTTTCGACTGAAGTTTTTAAAGTTCTCTTTTCGAAAACGATCAAAATCCGTATGAGGTCATTTATTGAAGCGGAAATGATACACAGACAACGCAAATAAATCCGCGATATTTTCAAAAACATTTTTTGCCAAATTTCGTGTTTTTGGAAGGCCAGTTCCCGCCGTTCTAGTAGATGGATTTTCACGAAGAAGATTTTATATCATCCGAAACGTAAAAAACCTTATTGATCGCGGGTACCCATATCATTCAGTTGACAGATCTAAAAATTTGGCCCGAAAAATAGGTTTTTTAGAAATTTGATCGCACAAAATTCGCACCTTTGGATGAGTATTACTCTGAAGCTGTGCATACTACATACACAAAATACATATCAAATTACGCAGATTCGCGACTACAATAATCTTATAATCGATTTTTATAAATCCCTGTTTGGGTATTAAAGCTAGAAGTAGAATTAAAAAAACACTCAAAATCGAGCTTCAAAATGTCAGCATCATTTAAAGGTAGATGCAGGTAAAATTTGGAAAAATGATACATAAGGGGCGTAGTCGCCATTTTGTTGGCTTCGAGTTTTACTTTGACACGAAGACCGTGCAATGAGTGGCTTAGTCACAAATCGATAGAGAACATAAAAAAACTGGTTCGCCTCAACCTGTTTTTACATATTTTTTTACATTAAAGTAGACACAGCTTCCACCAAAAAAAAATTTGGAGGTCAATATCATAAACAGTTTGCAACGACAGATCAATTAACCCAAAACTATTCACTTTTTTTCATATACTTAAGTAGTTCCCGAGTTATAAAGGGGTGAACCTCCGCTTCAGCTATGTTAAAAAATTGGCAATATTGCCCATATATGGAAGCTATTTCCAAAACTAAATATTTCAACAAAACTTGTCACAGTTTAGGTTATACTAATTTCAGTACGTATTGTTCCTATCAGCCATATATTGGTTCCTTGGTGCGTCAATTACTTAAAATCAATCTATAATATAAGGAAGCTATATGGTTTTACTTATTACACATCAAGATTGAGACTGTGTCACACCCGTTACATTTGCATGTCACACCCGTTACTTATTAATATATTTATATCAAACTAAATAATAATGGAAATGATTTGGAATAAAGTTTATAATAAACAGTATACTATCCACAATCCACGAAAAAAATATTTTGTTAACGGACCATACAAAAATTTTACAGTATGCAATACACAAAGCTGCTGTTCAAGATTTAATGAAAACTTAAAGTCACACCCGTTACGTTGATATTCGAGCCATATCTTTTTTACATAAAATATTATTAAATTTCCTTTTATGTCGGATTGTAACAACTAAATATATCTACTTAAATCACCCTTTGCGAATTGATATTATAAATTAAATATCCCAAAATATTGAAAATAGTCAGTAACAATGTCACACCCGTTCCGTTGGAATCACCCATATGGAAGCTATGGCTGCATCTGCACCAATTTCAACCAACTCCAATAACATCATTCAAGTCTCAATTTGATACGTTGTGCAAAATTTCGTGTTAATCGGACTCACATTAGGAGTTTGTGGCACCATTTATGTAAAATCGGACGAAAATATATATGGGAGCTATATCTAAATCTGAATGCATCTTCACGAAACTTAGCATACGTCATTGTAGATTCAATTCAGTACGCTATGCCATATCTCGTGCAAATCGAAGAATACATAGGGGGTTTGGTGCACCATTTACATTAAATCGGACGAAAATATATATAGAAGCTATATCGAAACCTGAACCGATTTTCACGATACTTGCAAACATCATTTGGATTTTCAGAAACATAGCACACATCATTCTACACTGAATTCAGTACGCTATGCCATATTTCTTGAAAATTTAAGAATACATAGGGCCTTTGGTGCACCATTTACATTAAATCGGACGAAGATATATATATATATATAGGAGCTATATCGAAATCTGAACCGATTTTCACGAAACTTAACGCACATCATTCTACTCTTAATTCCGTACGCTGCACAGTGGGTTATAGTACCATGTTTTCTTGGATCAAATCAGGGAAGCTATGTTAGAATAATTTTTCTTTATTTTTCGCTTAATACCATTAAAATAAGTTTAAAAAAATGTTTTCTAAGTATATTTGAGTATAATTTTATTAAGTAATGACAAATATCAGTGTAGGTATATAGTGCAAGGAGCACAATATGATAACTTAAACATTGAATTTTATACATCTTAAAGTTAATCATCCACATCGTCATCATCCGCAGCCAGGGATGGTCCGTATGACGAATTTTCAGGTTTTCGACTGTCAAAAAGGTGTAAACGTCGAAAACGTCATATACCTGTATAAAATGTAGTAAACGTCATTTATTCCAATATTATCACCATATACAGTAATTTTCAAGAACATATATTATTTTTACTGTATATCTGGCTATTATTTACTAGAACTGATAAAAAATTCTGAACTTTTTTAAGAAAAAAAATTTGATATTCGATATGAATTTGAGTAAAGCATACGTTATTTCCAAATCGATAAATGTAAATAGCTATTTTATAAAAACATAATGGTTTTGAGTGGGTTTCCGACGTTTCTGACGTATGTATTATACGTCGGAAATGTATGTCATTTACGTCACTGTTTCTGACAGGCCATCTCTGTCCACAGCATCACCAAATTCTGATAATTGATCAATCTGTAAAAGGGCATTTGACACAATTTCGGGTCCGTGAATAAAAAACTTGTGCAAAGTGGTAGGCATATTATACCAAGGATACGTTTCAACAAAAAGTCCTCCTGTATTGTGTGCATATATATGAAATTTTATATATAACCGACACGTGCATTTTTTATTAAATTAACATATATTTTTGTTATTTCGGCAGATTTTTTTAGCGTTTTGGTGCGTTTTTTTTGATTTCTTTAGCTAAAAATGTCATTTTGTCATTCATTGTTTGAGCGCTCGAATTCATCATAAGTCGACGATTATAAAAAACAACGTTCGAACTTGTATCTATAAAAAAGCTAATAAAGAACCCTTTTACCCGACTACTTGAAACTGCACAACACAATCACTATTTGTCAAAACAATGCATATTATTAAAATAAACAAAAACAAAATATTATTGTAACAAAGAATATTATTAATAGAAACAAAAATTACAACAATAAAAAAAATTGAAAGAATAACATGAAAAACAAGAAAACACACCACTCAACAACAGCATCAGTCACAAGATCAATGTGACTTTTAGCTAATTTGACTGCTGCAACACTTGTATTAAACAATGCATAGCTTCTAAAAGGCACAAAAGGGCAGCGTAAAATTTTGCAATATAACACAGATTTATGTCCTCTTTAATATAAACCAAAAATTATGACACGAATGTGGACGAATAATAACTATTTATCCATTTAAAATATAAAAATATTAATTTTTTTTGGCATTTTCAATATAAATAACTAAATCTTAATCACTTCCAAACACCATTTCATACTCAAATGTTAACGAAGTATTCGCAAAATAACCTAAACTTCATGGTTCCATTGAAAAATGTTTAACTTTTACAATACTTTTTAAAATAAATAAAAATTTCAACGGGAACGTTTTCACCTTTTTCAGCCTTTTTTGGCACAAAAATTTCTATGAAGTTTGACTTTGAAGTTTCACTACAAAAACACCAGTCCACTTTTGACATTTATTTCAACGACAAGTGATGTAGAATTTTATATACTTTAAGCGTGTGCAAAAATTTTTAACGATACTTAAAATTTTATTTTTTAATTAATCCAAGGAAACAGGGTATTTTAACCCACTGTGCGCTGTGCAAAATTTTGTGCAAATCGCAAGATCAAAAGGGACATTGGTACACCATTTGTCTTAAATCGGGCGAAAATATATATGGGAGCTATATCTAAATCTGAACTGATTTTCACGAAACTTAGCACACATTCTAGGCTTAATTCAGTACACTATGCAAAACTTCGTGAAAATGTAAATATATATAGGGAGTTTGGTGCACCATTTATATAAAATCGGACGAAACTATATATGGGATCTATAACGAAATCTTAACCGATTTTCTCCTATTTCAATAGGGTTCGTCCTTGGGCCAAATAACTGACTTGTGCCAAATATCATCCAATTCGAATCATAAATGCGACCTGTACTTTGTTTACAATTTAACATCTACAGACGGCCATTCATAAATCGATTCAGAAAGTGATTTTATATTCTCAAAAGGAACCATGGGCCTATTTCGTTTCTTTATGCCTGTTACAAACATATGAACCACAGTGTGGTGAAGGGTATAAAAAGGGGCGAATATTAATAATTATGGTAGGGAGTTTTTTTTACAATATTACAGCGAATTCGATAGAAAAACGCTAGGGCACCCTTTTATGGCGGCTACCGGAAAAATTGGATCTAACTTACTGCGGATGTTTATTCCGAGTCTGGGTAATATTTCGTAATAATTGCCCCCTCTTGCCCGATTAGAGGTCAACAGTACCTCTTCCTTACATTTTCGAATATTCAGTACAGCCCTTCTAATTACTTGTTCAGATTCCCTTCACGGTGGGTTGTGTTGTGAAAACCGAAAAACAGACAAAAATAAAGTTTCCATTTCATCCCCTAAATATTAACCGATCTTTTCCAAAAACAATAGGGGTCTTCATTGGCCAGAACCCATCCTACATGCAAAATTTCGTGAAGATTGGTACATAACTGTGGCCTCTATCGTGTTTACAAATTATAATGGACAGACGGACGGATGGACACACAAGTCTAGATCGACACAGCTAGTCGAGATATGGCGATGGGTATACTTAAAGGTTGGTCTAGGACCAATATTTCGCGTCGTTACAAACTTTTGGGGCTGCACAAAGCTATAATACCCTGACAACATAGTTGTGTAGGGTATTATAATTAATATACCCTCCATACTAAACATTAAGCTAATTTAATTAAGCTAAATTAATTACAAGTCTTCAATGTATGGAATATTTTTAACAGGTAATTTTAAGTATAACCTCCAAATCAATTATTGTATGCTTACCACAATTTGAAAACACATCACGAAATGTAAAAAAATACAAGTGTGACTTGTTTAGTTTCAAAATTTATTAATATTAGTTTATCACACATCCACTTTACTTTCCTTCGAACGACCATCAATATTGCCAACACTTTGAATATCTTTTCTAGATTCCTGAAAATCTGGATCGTTCCATGGCTGGACATCGGTTGTACCCCAAATCAGATAAATCATATTAGTAACAATATATACGGAACCGCAAATGGCAAACACAATTTGCCATTGTCTGATATTAGACTAGAGAAGGAGAAAGGAAGAACAAATAATTATTTTATATCCTTCGAATAACATAACACCGCACATACATTATCGCTAACAATAGCACCCGCCACAAGTGGTGTTAAAATTGGCATTATAGTTGCTACGGAATTTATAAAACTCATCAAAATGGCAGTGTGATTCGGAGCTAAATCGAGGACATTCAAACCACTGCCAATCATATTGCCAGCATTTAGAGCTACAATGGCAATTAATAACACCCCAGCAAATATTTGTTGTTCAACTTCCAAAAATCCAATAGCGAAAAGACACATGGCTGGTATCCAAAAAGCAATGGAATTGAAGGTTTTTCTTAAACTTTTCAGTGTTAACACGTCGTATTTGAGAAGTAAATCAGCCAGTATTAAATACACGTATGACATTATCCATAGCACAATGAATGGCAAGGCGGAATATAGGGTATTATTTTCCATATTCATGCCGAAGACACCACTCATGTAGGTGGGAATTGATGCTTGAATTGTTGTAAAGCACCAAGCTTCAGCACAGCGGGTACATAATAGGGCCCAAACAGCTGATGATCCTAGTAGAACTCTCCAGGGTGTTGGAATTGATTTCGAAGTATTACTCTCCGCAGCACGTTTCTTGCTTAATGATGTGTTAATATAATTTCTCTCCTCAGCAGATATAAATTTTGACTTATTTGGTGTGTTCGAGGCAAATATTTCCCAGAAAAGACACCAAATTAATCCGAAGGCACATGAGGTATAAGAAATTCCTGGCCAGCCCATACTTGATGTGGCTATGAGACCACTTACCAACATGCCCAGTAATGTGCCACATTCAATGCCCGAACTAACTATGGCTCCCAAACGATTACGTTCCTCCACTGGTGACCATTTAGCCACGTGGGCATAGGCTGCAGTTATATCGAAGCCTTGAAACAGACCCTGAAGTACACGTACCGCACAAAATATTTGCCAATCACCCCATTTTACAGTGAAGGGTAATATAAGACCCGCCAGCGAGGAGCCCAGTGTTGCAGCAAATAATGTAACCTTGGCACCGAAACGTTTACATACATAGCCGGCAGGAAGCTGGGTCACCACATAACCCCAAAAGAAACTGGAGAGTATATAGGATTTTTCAGCTTCCGTCCAATTATATTGCTAAAAATAATAAAATTTAGATTTAGGAAAATTGTTTATCTTGTTCTTCTTACTTACCGGAAAATTAGGATTTGTGGTTGAGGCATTTGTCATTGCCACCAGTGATATGCTGGCACTATATTTGGTCATATAATTTATGGCAATACCCAGAAATAACAACACCGATTGAACATGCCTTTGTCCAAATGCTGGACCTATTGTTAGAATTTTAAGTTAATTGCTAAAGAAATTTAAATAAAATTTTATGTTATACCTTTTAGACCAACAGCAGCCATTTTTATTTGCCAATATTTATTTCACGTTGATCGATTTAATATAGATTTTTTTTTTGTAGCGACCATATGTTGTAATCTGTTACGGGTTTATATTGAATTTAAATTGAATAAATTTTAAATGGAATATATTGATCTAAAAACTAACTATGTTATCTTCCGCCATAACAAGTGCCAGACTGCAGTGTACTCAAGTCGATAACTTCTAACACGGAACTTACGATAAGGATTTGTCTATTCCCTTGTTTACAAACGAGAGTTAATTTTATAAAAAAATATAGCGGCAGACCGAACTTTTTATACACTTCGACATGAACTTTTGAAAAAAAAAACCTTTAAGCGCTCGGATAAAAGCGGATATTACTATTGAAATTCGAAAAATCAGAAAAAAGGTTATACAAGGGCTAATGGAATCAACATTACAACTTTAGCAAGCATTGATTCTTTTGTGGTCATTTTCAACCTCTTTTTGGAACATATTGGGCGGTATGTCAGTCATAACTTGATGTTTTTTTTTTTTTTTGGTGCGCAAAAGTTATTGGTTTATCTTCATAAACACGGTTTTTGCATAGCCCCTTAAATAAGGACAAATTGTGTCAAAATTGTGTCAAAAATAAAGCCATATTCGCTCCACATGCTATGTGGCACCGTGTTGTTAAAACCACATACCCTCCAAGTCGGTGACAATCGTTTCGTCGTCGTTTTCGAAGAAGCAACGTCCAATCATACCTTAGGACCAATGAACTCCTCTTCAATTACTTGAGGGTTCTCAGAATTCCAAATATGACATTAACATACTCCTCTTATAACACGATATGTGGGTATTAAGGTTTGATCATTTTTATGAGATGACAGATAGTGAAGCGATCCATTTTCGTCAATGCCAGTCTTTCAAAAAAGAAAAAAAATTCTTTAACAATATAGTTTGGAAGATGTCGAATTCTAGTTTCATACTTTTGGAATCACAAACATAGCATGCAACAACCCTAGCATGCACACAACTACCGACATTATATGGCATCCGATTAATAATTTAAATTGTTACAAACCGTATGACATATTTAATATAACCTGCATTTTATGGTGAAGCGTACAAAATGCTGTTTCATTTATTCACTTTCGTTTTAGATAAAATACCACAGGTTATCTCACTTTTTTAGATTATTAAAAAAAGGTTTTGTGTCACTACGACAAATCTATTTAAAATAAATTATTGAAATACTTTTGATCCACAATGTGTCTCAGTGAAAATTAAAACACGAGAATGTCAAAAATATGAAATATAATTCAATTAAAAATCTTCAAAGTACCAAATGTCGATCCTATATTACTACTACTAACCCACCCTAGTACGGGTTTCGAGGGTGTATGTGCTCCCTATATATAGAGAGGTAGCTCCCTCGCTAGGCTAGGCAGGGGCTGGTGTGAGAGGCCATGGAACGAACGATAACATTGAATGAAAAAAAAAACAGTAAGGAAAGTAGGAAGCTATGGCTGCATCTGCACCAATTTCAACAAAACCCAATAGCGTCATTCAAGTCTCAATTTGATACGTTATGCAAAATTTCGTGTTAATCGGACAAACATTAGGAGTTTGGTGCACTATTTACGGACGAAAATACATATGGTAGCTATATCTAAATCTGAACCGATTTTCACGAAACTTAGCACACATCATTCTAGGCTTAATTCAGTACGCTATGCCAAATTTCGTGCAAATCGAAAGATGTTTTGGGGCTTTGGTGCACCATTTAATTAAATGGGACGAAAGTATATATGGGAGCTATATCTAAATTTGAACCGATTTTTCCCAATTTCAATAGGCTTCGTCCTTGGGCCAAATAATTGAGCCGAGCCAAATTTCATCCAATACGAATCATAAATTCGACCTGTACTTTGTTTATAATTTAACACGGACAAACGGACGGACATGCATAAATCGACTGAAGGGGACACCCCCATTCTCGGGGTCAAAAATTTTGTTGATATAATTCGAATCTAAACTGATTAAAGAATGTCCCTACAAAATTTCAAATGAAAATCTCAAGAACTCTTGAAGATATAGCCGATTTATTGTGTCAGCATCAAGTGACGGCTGAAGGGCTTCTAAAACTTTAAACGCGTTTTTCTCTAAACATTTTTTTTGCGATTGGCGGGCACGATAACTCAAAAGCTAATAACCCAATCGATTTCAAATTTTTACACGTTTCTCTGTGAGTGTATAGCTCTCGTATGAACTTGGATAAAGCCAATCGGTGAAGATCTTCCTTACTTTTTAGTGAGGAGTTATCATGCCCGCCATCAAAAATAAGGACGTTTCTTTAATTACAAAAAACAACAACAAAACAATAACAAAATTTTTTTGTAAATTATTTTTCTTCCTTTTTAAATCTTCAAATATATATGTGCATAGTTACAAACCTTAACAAGCATTGGTATTCATTTACCAGCCCATTTAAAATCTTAAAAATAAAAAGTCGAGAAATTTTGAAAATGTTGACTCTTTGTGGTATTGGAAGAAGTGGAAGGATAAGTCCAATCTTTCAACAATATACGGTCATGGTTATAACATTTGGTTGTGTAAAGTTTAATTTTCATCAAAATGTTGACCATTTTATAGGGGTGGTACCAGAAGAAGTGGATCGATATCCTCCATCTTCGAACTTAATCTAAGTTTAGAATAAATATTACCATGTGCAAATTCTGAATGAAATCGGTTATTCACTTCGAGAGTTATCATGCACATTAGCCGGCCAGACAGACGTATGGAAGGACGAACATTTGTAAATTGACTTCAAATTGTCTGAAACGGATTTGATCCCAAGAAACATGGTGTCTTAACCCAATATTTCGATGAGGCAAACTTTACCCTCATTAGCCATAACGCTGAGGGTATAAAATGTCGTTCATTATATCTTAGATAAGGTTCCTAAAGACAAAGAATCGAAATTCGTATGTTTTCATTGTATATTTCAATTTTTACCCGATCCGTTTCATTTTCATTGGAAGATTCGACATTGATTGCAATGTCATAGCCAAACACTTATGATTCTTCACCAATAATAAACCCTTTTCAAGTACCATGGGTATTCCTTAATAATGTCGAACAGCTCCTAAGCGATGTCCAAAATTTAGCAATATTAGAATAATAATCGATGCTGATGTTTCGTGTCAAGTCTCTCTTTTAAAGATTCGACGATAAACCAAAATTATTTTCTTCACTTGATGAGGGGCTCGGGGGATCAGGTCATGCATCGTCATTGATTTCCTTAAACTGGTAATAACACAATTGAGCAATGTCCTGCTAGAAATTGGCTAGATTTTCCTTGAACTTAAATCAGATTCTTTTGTTCTTTTTTCGAATTGTAAACAATCGAATGGCACACCAAAACACGACCAACCAATTTCGTAAAGTCGAACATACGTAACTCCATACATTTTATCAGACCTCGGATTTGTTACCCAGCACTATACAGCTGTACGTGGACTATGATTTTTTTCGATGTATGCTCTCATTCGAAACTATAATCCTTAATAAAACCTTTGTAACTATTTAATCAGTTAGAAACTTTCATTTATTTAAAAAATCCTTAAGAATAAAAAAATATTTACAATAACTTAGCATATCACAAGATTTAAATTTATAATCTAATATAAAAAAAAATTGTATTATTTTCTAATATTTCTCTTTCTTTTCATCTGATTTTTTATCAACACAGTCTTCGTTTTGTATATCTTTCGATAAGAGGAAATTTTCATTGTCCCATGGCTGTAATTTGGTTGAGCCAAAGACAATGTAAAATAGGTTACCCAAGCCAAAGACAATGGCAGAAATTGCAAAGACAATTTGCCATTCGGTACGATCATCCTAAAAACAAAACAAAAATTAATTATTTATATACATTGAAAAATAAACAATAATAACCTACCTCATTTTTGACAATCAGACCCACCAAGAGTGGCGTCAATATTGGTATAATATTAGCCGATGTATTCACAATACCCATTAGAATGCCAGCATGATTGGGCGACAAATCAATGGTATTCAGGGCACTGCCAATTGTGGAACCAGCATTAATGCCCACATTAGCTGTCATCAAGACAATAGCCAATGTCTGTTGACTTTCGCCAACAAAACCCACAGCTATTAGACCAATGGCGGGTACCCAAAATGCCAATGAATTGAATGTCTTTCTAATCGCACTTAAACTCAAGATTTTCTTTTGCAGCAAAACATCCGACGTTATCAAATAAATATAAGACATACACCACATGGCGAAGTAGGGTAAAGCTGAAAATAATGCATTACTCTTCATATCCATGCCCAGGACACCATTCATATATGAGGGAATCTCAGCTTGCAGCGTAGAGAAACCCCATGATTGAGCAGATCTGGCCACCAACAAAGCCCAGAATGGCATTGAGGTCATAATTGCTGCCCATGGTACGGGTATTTTCTTGGGTGTTTCCCCTGCATTTACATCTTTCAATGCGTTTTTGGAATTTTCAATATAACTGCATTCAGCTTCTGATATAAATTTCGATTCACTTGGACTGTTGGCAGCTAATATAATCCACAAAATACACCATATGACACCAATTGCACATGAAATATACGAAATACCCGGCCAACCCATACTCGATGCCGCAATTATACCACTCAAAAACATTGAGAGTACAGTACCGCACTCAATGCCGGTATTTGCTAAAGCGCCTAAACGATTCCTTTCGCTCACCGGACACCAAGCAGCCAAATGGGCATGTATACTGGGGAATAGTAAACCTTGGAATAGACCTTGCACGACTCGAATGCCACAATAAACTTGCCAACCACCCCAATCCACGGTGAGGGGTATTAGCAAGGCGGCCAATGCTGAACCCAATGTTGATATAAACATTGTCAACTTGGCCCCAAAACGTCGACAAAAATAGCCACCGGGAAATTGTGTCACAAAATAGCCCCAAAAGAAACTGGACAGAATGTAGGATTTTTCCATTTCATTCCAATCGTATTCCTGAAAATGAAAAATATATATAAATTTTGTAAGATCGTTAATTGAACTCATAATAAAAATTACAATAGAATCTTTTAGACAACTAATGGTTATCTTAGAAGAGATCTATTGAAAAATCCTTAGTCTAAAATATAGATGGCGCTAAACCCTCAGCTTAACACATAGATAGCGCTACTAAAATTGAATTTAATACTAATGATCAAAAATATGTCTTCTGAAAATATCGGTTCCACTTATCGCAGTGTGGTTAATGTATAATTGCCGACAATTTGGTTAAAAAAGTGTTCAAAATTCACAAAATATCGTAAAAGTTGATCAAAAAGCTGTTACTTGAATTGGCGAAAGAGTCCAATGGGTACCTACGCACTAATATCGGTAGGAAAGGAACACTCAAGCATTAATGCCCTTTTATATGTAGAGGACCTGTAGAGGATGTTTTCTATTGGTGGAATTCTTTGATCAATAGAAAATCGTCCAAGATTCTATATATTGAAGCATTTTATAGGTATCCTGTTTATTTGATATTTTGAATGACTTCTAACTATAAAATACCAATTGAAGATCTTGAAGAACTTGATGAAGGTTTCAACTTTCTGTCTATTATCTTTCCGTAAAAAACCTGAAGAGAGTCTGCTATAGAAAACTTTTAGAAGGACTTCTGTGCAAAATTTACCATTTCTAAGCACAAACTTACTAATTACAGTTTGACGTACGACAATGTATTGTTTACTTGTTTTGGCTTGGATTGTGTTTTTAATTACTCCCACATACACCGCATTCGATTCTGGTCAAATAAGAACCCTATTATGGTAATTATCCGTTTATATTTAGGGAGTGAAATGGGCCTAAAACTTTATTTTTGTCTGTTTTCTGGTCGATCCAGAGGCGACAGTTAAGAATGCAATATGACCAAACAATAAGCATGACCGTTTCAATGAAGAAGGTTAATATTTTGTGTAAAAAATTGCCAACTTTGTATTATGGGGCGTATATATTTATACGAGATGATATTTTGGGGGATGCAATGAACCTTTGGATCCATTATTATATGCAGAAAATCATAATCTGGCAAAACCCTTAAAATGGCTCAATATTCCGAAGGTCAAATCCACAAAAACCTAATGTGACAAAACTTTTATTTTATGTCGATCTCGGGAAAGCAAGTTTTGGAAAATATATCAAGGTTAGAGTGTGGAGCTGTTGACCTATAATGGTCAAAAGGGTTAAATATTGCGAAATATTGCCCAGGCTCAGAATATACAAAATCAGAATGTTAAATTTTAGTAGTAATTGTCTCTAGAACACCTTCTTCGTCTATACTTACCGGAAAATCTGGGTTTGTTGTTTCGGCATTTGTCATGGCAACCACTGCTACACCAGCATTGAATTTGGCAATATAATTTACGGTAATGGACAGGAACAGCAAAAACACCTGCAGATGTCGTTGGCCCAAAACGGGTCCTGTTTAAGGAAAACCAAAAAAAAAAATAAATAAATAAATTACAATTTGTGAATAAAACTTCGAACATATTGCAATAAGTATTACCGATGTAGCATATTATACCCTTGAATTGTTTATATAAGCAAATGACGCCAAACATTTTATAAAATACGGATTATGAATGTTTGATTATTAAATATAATCACTCGAAGTCATTATATATCGTAATATCTTAAATGGCGCCCAACGCCTAACAAAATTATAGAAATGAATAATATTCGCAATGGTAGTCTACATGTTTTATTCAATATAAAACACGTTTGTGTTGGTCCAATGTTATTCTATCTATTGAAGACTTATATAGTTCTTATCGACTGCGAAACCTCGCTTATTTTAACTTTTGAAAATATAAAAGGCCAATTGAAGGTCTTTTAAATATCTGTCCATAAAATACATGTCGAAAAATTTATATCTACATATAAGTCTGGTAACTCTTAAACTCTTATAGTGTTTTGACGTGTTTTTTGTGGTGTTCGAAATCAGTGTTAATAAATATTATTTATTTTGAATCGATACCCTTCAAAAATCTTTTTGTTTCAAAAATTGTGATTCTTAAATAAAATAAGTGCATTGTGAAATCTCACTTTTTTAATCATAAAAATTGAAGTGATAAGTTAAATTTGTTTTCGTGCCTTATTGAGTTTGCAATTGTGTTTTATTTTCTTGTTGTAATTTTCGTTTTTGACATTTCTCTGAGATGGTCTGTTATAGAAAACATGTGGAAGGACTGTATCTGTAGTATATCGGACACATAATTGCGGTACGTGCAAATTACAATTTGAAAAAAATATTAGTGAAGAGTTTTTTAAAATTGCCATAGGATACGAATAATGGATATACATCGTATGGGTCTTCGAAAACGTGGTTTTGTAGGAATCACTTCAAAGTATTTTTTTCTCAAAACTGGTCGCATCGTTATTGTTCTGCTGCAGCAATGTTGTTGGAAAACATAGATCCATTTAATTCGTCAGATTATATGCTGGAATTGTTTATTTAGGCAAATGACGCCCAGCATTTTATATATTAACTCGAAGTCATTATATATCGAAAATCTTAAACGGCGCCCAAAGCTCAACAGAATAATAGGAAGGAAAATATTCCCAATGAAAATTTCCATGTTTTATTCCATGTAAAGTAAACTTGCATTGGCTAAAGGCTTTGTTCTTATTTATATTGTGATAGGTGGCCCCCAAGGTGAATGTCTGCTTCAATAACTGTTCTTCAGAAAAGACAACATATTTTGTAACTTGAAATTCCCATTAAATGGAATTATTTAAAAAAAATTCGTATTTTGAAATTACGAGAGAAAAATCACAACATTTTAGATAGAATCCATAAATTTCAAAACATAGTACATCGCTACCACTACTAGTAGTTTGGAAACTAGTATATATCTGCCTACGTTTTGGTGTGGCCCTCATATAACTGTACCACTCATTTTCGATATTCTAAAGTGAATATTCGCACTTCCTATTAGCTGTTCTTAGAAGGTGAAAAACATATTTGCAGAAAATGTTCAATGCAGGTCAATGTGTTGACCTTGTCCGCATATAAAGCTTCCGCCCTTTTTTCCGCTTTGGTATTTAGATGATCTTAACAAACATTAGAGACTGGAAGTTGGTATTTCGTTTTCTCGGATTATAACTCATTGTAGACAAATGTGATCGATTTTAAATATGGAATGCATAAAAATTTCGATCTCATCGAACTAAAAAAGTATTACTTATTATATTTTCAGAATTTTTGTTTTTAATCACGAGGATATTATATAAAATTTCACAAAACATGTTTTGAATTTGATTATTTTTTAAGTGACTGTGATAATATTTGTATTGCATTTTTAATGCTATATAAAATAACTTTCTCACACAACATTGTTTAATTAATAACAACTATAATTTAAATTTAAGATTTTTTTTTTGTTGTTATTTTGTTATTAATTCTTATTTTATTATTTTTTGTTTTCTTTTGTTTGGAAATTAATTATTATCCTTTTTATATCACTTCCACTTTGTTAATTTTTTTCTTTCAATTTCATTACCCTTTGGTATTTCGGCTGTCATTTTTGATTCAATTTAATTATTTTTCTGTATAAAATATCCTTCACTTTTCTGCAGCCGTTCGTTCCACTACCGCCAAAGTGGACGTTCGTTTAACGACTCAATTATGTCATCTAAAATCCGCGAAAATGAAAACTTTGCCCCCGTTTCGACACAGCACAGTAGAGTTAGTTAATCATATTATCATAAACAAATATAAATCAAAATCAATAAGAATCGAAAACAACGATAATCGATGATAACAGAAACTACAGCAGTAATCGCGCTGGCTCGGCTAGATAGGGAGAATATTTGCAAATAATCCGCCAAAGGAAATTCAACACGAACAAAACAAAAAAATAATATTTGATTTAAAAAGTGGATGTTTGATAGTACCCTACACAATGCAGTGATTTCTAGTGGGTTATTTGTAATCAAATGTTGATAAAGATGTTTAAAATTAGTATCTATTCGTATGTGTTGAGCTTATTTTTGGGTAACAGAAGTGTGGGAAAATGTGTATATTAAATAAAACCGAAAACATGGGATTTGAACACTCCACAGCATCTTTTGATGACGAACATAGTGGTTCGCATTTTTCTTCATGTTCGGGAATAGAAGGATATTTTTCTATCCGTGGAAATCTGCGATAAACAGAAAATCGTCCGATTCTTTCATCTAATAAAGGCCGTAACTTTCACGGAAAGTCGTTCATTTAAAACTATGACGGACTTCTAGCTATAATAAGTCAATTGAAGGTCTTCAATGTATTGATAACTTGAGAATCAATTATATATGTGTCCATAAAATAAAGGTTCTTTCTATAGAAGAACGGTCAATTAATATAAAAAATCTGAAGAGGGTCTGCAATAGAAATCTTGTGGAAGGACTTCTGTATCCGGTAGGCATAGATGATCTGTTATTTTAATCCATAGTAATATTTCACTGGAAATTTTTACATTTTTTAACATAAACGTACTAATTTTGGTTTGACGTACGACCATGTGTTGTGTTGTTTACAGTGACTTGGACTTAGATCTCAGAAGAAGGAAGTAAATATTGTCGAATGAAGTAGTTATCGCCCAAATCGATATATGGGGCTATGTCAAAGTTTTCCAAGTCAGAGCTGTACGTCAAATACCTTTTAAATCCACTGTGTTGGGCGGCCAAAGAAGCACTGATTGGAACCGATGCGAGAAGATTTGAGGCAAACAAATTGTGTTATAACACTCAGAATTGATCGCCTCACGGTAATCAAGCGGGACAGTAGCCACATGACCAGTTTTTCCTAAGAAACATTTCATTTGAAGTCCTTTTTGTTGGATTTGGGTTATATTCGAAGGCCCACACCGTGGATTTCTGTATTGTTTCATGTTCATACATATATGTACATTATTTGTCATCTGGAAAGTCTGTTTAACTGTATTTTGAAGCACCGTTATCATCCTATGTATATATTCTTGATCAGTGGGCTTTAGTCATGTCCGTCTGTCCGCCGGCACTTATTTTGCACTTTATTATTTATTAATATAAATGTATCCTTTGTAAACTCTAAATGGTGTAGAATAATATAATAAATCCTCGTCTTTTGACAAACCATGACCAAGTAACACAATGTCTGGCACAAATTTCTTACTATATGCTTTTTTGGACTCTGGCCCTTTAAGAAAATTTATTGGTTTTCCCATAACTATACGTGTTGTGGCAATATAAAAACCTTCAGACACAGGTCTTGATAAGACTATCAAATAAATCCCTCCTGACGTCATCAAAAATCCCAAGGGAATGTGACTAATCCAAAAATGATAATAAAAACACCTGTAAAAAAGATTTCATACTGTCTTCACAAAACATTTTACGTTTCTCTGTTCTTTGTCCTAAGGATTAGATTCTTTTCGCTTTACTGCAATTATCAACACAAGTCGAACAATTTTATTGATTTTTAATAACACCCAATGGCTTATAAATCAATGCAATCTAAATATTTTATTATCGCATCGAAGATGAAACGTCATTTGGACATTGATTCAAATTGGCTTATCAATAGCCACTGTCTGCAATAATCTTATCATGATATTTGACCACCCTAAACATATGCGCTAGGCACTTCACTGTGGTGTTGTGTTTAATTAACAGTTCATAGTTGAAACACACTCGAATGTACATACACCTACGTACTTCAATTTGATGTTAAACCACTCATAAATTTTCCAAATTGCTTGGCCAAACAATTTATTAAAAACATACAAAAAATAAATAACTATGTTTATAAGTGTTTTGTTTAGTTAGATAATCTGTCAAGTGTGGGAATCGAAATTTTGAAGATAGTTTTAAGATAATCAGTATTTTTAAATGTTTGTTTATTTTGAAAATATTAATACAAAATAGGTCATTTGATGACATACATGGAAAGTACGAAGAAGTTACAGTGAGATGTCATGTCCACTAGTCTCGCTCCGTCGTCATACTGCCATCATGGGCTTCTTTAGTAGAGCGTATGGCTACAAGCACACAGCCATTGAGCAGCAATTGATGTGAGTAACCCTTTCTAGAGAGGAGTGGAGTCTGAACATTAATACAATGCCTTGCTCAGCAAAGAGGCTGATTAGATTGTAGAGGAAGTGAGCAAAGAGCTCACAACAAAAAAGAAGCAGTATCTGAGGCACAACGGCTATGAACCGGAGAAATAATCGCGAACAGCATACTGATGCTCAAAGGGTAAAACCTACCATCCCTACACTTTTTCGGAAGAGGATGGCATGTCTGACTAAGGGAAAGGTGCCCTTCGTGCCAAACGCTGTCTACTTCAACAATGGGAAGCCCAGAGTTGAAAGAGAAGGATAAAACAGAAAAATATCGGGGGAGAAATACCCAACAACAAAAGTGAATAGTTATCGACGCCTAAGAGGCTGGTCTACTGGAAGGCTATTGATAGGTGTCATCTAGAGGGTAATCCGGGAACCTTGGACTGTTAAATACAAGGTCTCTGGATAAAACCAGATCAATTACCAATTTTTTTATGCAAAAACAGTTTTCCATGTGCTTTCTCTTCTCCCCATGTGCTTTCTCTTCTCCCCAGAGGTGTTTACATTGGTCGCAGCTATATTGAAGCCGGGAATGGCAATATTTACCTAGCTAACAAAACAAATTTACCTAGCTAACAAATATTTACCTAGCTAAATATTAAGGTCCTAATAACCAAATAAAACAACCTTTGCTAATAGAAGTAGAGAGAATATATTAGATATAACAATATGTTCAGCGAACATAATAGTCATTTTCCAGGATTGGAGAGTCTGACAAGTGTACTTCTTCTGTGACAACAAATATTTTTTGGCTAAAATATAGTACTGCCTACAATCGGACCCTCAATCAGTAGTTAGTAGGATAGTCATATCGAAAGCACCAGAGTAAATGCCCTCTGTCCACTGTTGCTACACAGATGGCCCTCACCAAACAGCAACCGTCGACTTTTTATTGAAGAATCGGGACGGAAATTTGAATTACCCTGTCAGATCACAATAATATCCTACGATCGAGAAGTAGGAGCCTGACCTTCCCTACACTTCCTCGGAGGATGGTAAATCTGGCACTACATCCTGGTTTAGACATTTTGAATGTTCACTTCACTGTGGAGGTAATATGGTATTTACTTTACTTTTACAAATCCAATAATTCCTATTACTAACATATACACAATTTCAAGATTCTACCCTTATCGTCTGCTCTGGGATTACTACTCCACAAATCGAGTTTCATCCAATAAATAGAATTAGATGAAATTTGGTACAGCTCATTTATTTTCCCCAAGGACGAACCCTATTGAAATTGGGCAAAATCGGTTGAGATTTAGATTTACACGAAATTTGGCATAGAGTACTAAATTAACGCTAAAGTGATGTGTGTATAGTTTCGTGAAAATCGGTTCAGATTCAGATATAGCTCCCATATATATTTTCGTCCGATTTAAGGTATATAGTTAAATTTCGGTTTCAGATTTAGATATAGCTCCCATATATATTTTCGTCCGATTTTAGGTAACTATTCCAATATATTCTTTGATTTGCACGAAATTTGTCATAGCGTACTGAATTGAGTCTAGAATGATGTAAATAGTATACCAAAGACCCAAAGTTTTTCCGATTAGCAAAAATTTTGTACAATGTTCTGAAATTAATAAAAATTAATCTTTGGCAAGTTTCATTGAAATCGGTCCAGTTTTAGATATATCTCCGACATATACATTTTCGTCCGATTTTAGGTAAATGGTGCACCGAACTCCTAATATTTATCCGATTGACACGATATTTTGAACATCGTATCAAATTGAGACTAGAATTACGTTATTGCATTTTTTTTGCATATATATTTTCCATATATATTTCGAACGGGTGTCTGATTAAGATTAAATTTTGAACAGTGCGACATACCGAATACCGTGAATCAAGTGGGCTATAAATCGCTCTGCATAAATTTGTCCCATTGTACGAAAACGATTCTAAATCTGCCCAAATGAAATGAAATTTAGCATGATGTTAGTAGGTTCACTTATAGAAAAGGATCACATATTTAAATTTGTTCAACATTCGAACATTGACATGAAAATGTTAGGATACATATCGCTCATTTGCTGCAAGACATTTGCTGCAAGGCATAACTCAAAAGACACGATTTTGCAGAAAATGCGTTTAAAGTTTTCGATTTACTCACACTTTATATGGGACAGAGGAACATCTACAGCTTCTCAATTAGAGTGTGTAAGAGATATTGATATGCATTTTTTACACAACATGAGGTCTATTATAGCGAACAATCGTGCTTCATTAACTCGAATATCACGTTGTTTTAGTTATGCCTCTCTTGCACCAAATGAGCGATATGTAGAATATATCCAAAGTGGTGAAGAGTATCATATAGTCGGCCCAGTCCGACTTTACTACTTTCCTTTCTGTTTTTTCTTTTTTTTTTTTTTGTAAATTGTTTAAAGTTTCTCTTTATTCAATTCCATTTTTAACACCCTGTAACTTTACAACTGAATGCACCATACAAAAGACAGCAAAATTATTTTTTTACTACTAGAATAAATCTGAAATTGTTTGATCGATACTTTAGGAGAAATCTATCAGCACAGCCATCTGCCTAAAAATAATGGATTTATTTTCCCCCAACTATCAGCCCATGCGTCTGAGCATTGATAACCATTTTTGTAACTTTCGTATCATTTTGCACGAACTTTCACAAACTAGGCCTACGCCCCAATATTCTATGTACACCTGTTTCGTCTGGTCTATTACTAACCCCCATACCAAATTTAAAGGTTCTATATTCACCACTTTTATCTGGCTGTTGGTTATTGGAATTATTAATTTCTTTACCTTTTAGTGCACTCCGTAAAATTTTCAAAAACACCGCCATATCATCATGCTTTAATTCTCTATATATAAATACATTTTAAATTATAATTCTGTTTCAAAACGAATTGTTATGAAATAACATGTTACCATACATTGTATCCCACTCTTATCCTAAATATCAAATTTCAAATAAATTCCAATCCATTTACTTTATTTTATTTGACTTTCTTAAATAAATATAATATGTTTCTTTTTAATTATTTATAGTTACATAAATTAAAGAAATATATATGTTCCAAATTATAAATAAATAAATTCGTTGTGAATTTTGTTTATATCTTAAATTTTGAAATATTTTAAAGTAATTTTTAATATTTTCTTTTTTCAAAAGAAGGCACTTAATTATTATTTGAGGTGTGCTTAAAAGTTGCCACATTTTTTTCATTCAATTCTTTGATAAGGCACTTGATTTGAGAATAAAACCTTAAAGAAACCATGACAGATTTACATATATATGTGCACTTAACTATTATCGTTTTCTTACTGACTAAACATTTGACACTACAATTTGTTTTAATCTTAAACATAATACTTATTTGTATATATAATTAAAATTCATTAATTCAGTATTTAATGACAAAATTATTAGGCAACAATACAAGGTGCTGTTTAAGACGAACATTTATATTAAAAAATAAAAATAAAATGTGACTGTATGAATATGTGAATATGTGACTGTAAACTTTTCTGATGCACGTTAACGACTTTCATCCTCCTCCTCTTGCAAACGCAAAATATCAGCTTTGTTCATAAAATAATAACTCGGTTGACGACCCTTTAAATCCTTATTTGTACGCTTAGCTCCATTTTGTATCAGTATTCGACTAATGCTTTCGACCAAATTCGTACCCATGGCATAGTGTAGGGGTGAACGTTCCAACTATTTGGAGAAGAGTTTAAAAATTATTATTACATCGAGGAAATTTAAGAAATATTGTAAAATACTATATGCTTACATTATCACCAATCTTTAAAGCCTCCGGACAGATTTTGACGAAATGTTCCACCAGTTCTTCGTCTTCTTTTAATATGGCTATATGGAGGGCTGTTCTTCCTGTTGTAAAGAAAATTAAGGGAATAGTTTACAATTGAAACAAAATAAGAAAGTGTACATCAGAAACAAAAGAAACCCAGTGAGCGGAACAGTATAGTCGGACGGGGCCGACCATACGATACCCTACACAACTACCACAACTATTTCGAGATAGTTGCAACCTCTTTCCCGATTAGAGGTCAATAGCACCTCTTCCATACACTGACATATTTTCCGAATATTACTAATGTTCAGTACAACCCTTGTAATTACTTATCCAGATTCCCCCCACCGTGGTTATGTTGTGATATTCGGCTTATAATTGTAGAATCAAAAAAAAAAAAAAGAAATAAGTTTTCGGTCGATTTCATCCAAAAATTATTATCTGATCATCAACGAAAATTATAGGCGTTGTCCTTGACCATAACTGGAACCTCATGGAAGATTTCAAAGCGATCCGCGATATATTTCTAGTGTGGTAATGGTTTAATAAAAAATATCTGAATACGTAAGCACCTGTAAATATTTACGTGTAATTCCCACATCAGAGCACATACATCCATATAATTGGTATCAATTTGAAGGTCAACCACTCCTCTTGGATATACTATCAACTTCTCGGGAATATGTCCTTCAGGAGCAAGTATATACGCCCCAGAATACAAATTTTGTAATTTTTCACACAAAAGTAAGGGTCCATTTAACCCGCTAAATATTGACCGATCGTTATCAAAAAAGGCATGCTTATTCTTTGGCCCAGTCCCCTTCTCCATGTAAAAATTCTAGATGTTTAAGTATTTGTTCCATTTCATCCCCTAAATATTAACCGATCTTTACCAAAAAAATAGGGATCTTAATTGGGCCGAACCCTTAATAAATGTTCAAAATTTCGTGAAGATTGGCCCATAACTGTTGCCTGTATCGTGTTTACAATTATAATGGACAGACGGGCGGACGGACGGACACACATGTCTAGATCGACTCAGCTAGTCGAGATATGACGATCCGTATACTTAAAGGTGGGTTTAGGACCAATATTTCGCGGCGTTACAAACTCTTGGGGCTGCACAAAGCTAGAATAACCTGACAACATAGTTGTGTTCGGCATAAAAATCAAATCCATGAGCGGAATTCTACTGAAACTTTTCTTTAAAATTCAATGTTCTGTGACACAACTACCGTTTTGTATAACCTTCACCACACTGTGGTACAGGGTATTATGTCATTGTGTATATGTTTGTAACAGTCAAAATGAATCGAGATAGGTACATGGTTCCTTTTGAGAATATGCATAGAATCACTTTCGGAGTCGATTTATGCATGCCCGTCTGACCGTCCGTCCGACCATGTATTTTTGTGAATAAAGTACAGGTCGCGTTTATTTATTTGGATGAAATTTGGCGCAGGTCACTTATTTGGTCCAAGGACGAACTCTATTGAAATGGGAGAAAATAGGCTCAGATATAGCTACCATGTATAGTTCCATTCGATTTTATGTATATTATCGACTAAACTACCAATATTGGTCCGACTGAGACAACATTTTGCACAGAGTACTGAATTAGGCACTGATAAATGCATGCGAAGTTTTGTTGAAATCGGTTCAGATTTACATATAGCTCCCATATATAGTTTCGTCCGATTTTATGTAAATAGAATTGTAGAATTAAGTCTAGGATGATGGTTGTTATGTTTCGTGAAAATCGGTTAAGATTTAGATATAGCTCTCATATATATTTTCGTCCGAATAAATGTAAATGGTGCACCAAACTCCTATGTTTGTCCGATTGACACGAAATTTTGCACAACGTATCAAATTGAGACTAGAATGACGTTGTTGCGTTTTGGTGCAGATGCAGACATAGCATATATTTCGAACGGTTGTGTGATTGCGATACAGCACGGCATACCAAATAGCGTTTATCAAGTTTGCTTTAAATCGATTTACATAAATTTGTCCCATTGTGCGCAAACAACTCCAAATCTGCCCGAATGAAATGAAATTTAACATAAATTGCAGGATGGCATATGTTCGGATTGATGTTAGTCCGTCCAGTCCGACTTTACTACTTTCCTTACTGACTTTTTTAACGAACTTCATCATTGACGCTGATTATTGACCTATCCAGGGTTAATCCTTGCCCAGATCTTGTTTGCTGCCTAAGATTTTTGGTCCATTAACCTAACATCACCAAGTTCTGAGGATTTCGTCTACACCCAAACTTAATACAACATAGTGGGTATAAATCTGAATCTTGTGGAATAGTAGATTTTTTACTTCCGAATCCAGCTGTAAAGTATTCTTACCATAATAATTTCTAGCCATTAATAACCATTTGCCTTCTGGTCCAGCCACAATTTCTTTAACTCGATCCACTTTATGATCACGAATCATTTGATGAAGTTCTTCGCGCATTTCCTATGGGATAATAACAATTTATTAAATAAAACATTATCGATTAAAAATTTAAACAATTTTTTTTCTTGCATTCCTTTTCTATGACAAAAATAATTAAATCGAAATCCCTTACCTCCATAGGACGTATTGTACGTAAGTAAGTTGCCAATTCCGTGTGACCCTTCGTCTCGGCTACTTCAATAATTGTCTTGTCATCATCCATAACGTCAATGATGTGATCATATCCGGCAATGGCAAAATACTCGAAGGGTTTTACATCACCTAATCACAGAAACAAAAAACCATAAAAACCCCATTAGAAAAATACATATTCCACAAATAATCCCTTTCAAATTCCTACCAACAACTGCCAACGATATCAAATAACGATCAATATCCTTGGCATTGACGACTTGATTCGCCTGCAATGCAACATCTCGAGCCGTTCGATACAACTCATCACGATATGTTATATCGACTTTCGATTCCTCAATTAATTGTAGCAGACCACCACGACGATGTGATCGAGCACTGGCAAAATGTAACATACTCTGGCCATGTTCATCTCGTTCTTCTAGACGTTTGGATAATGCAGCTTCAGCTTCATCAGTATCATCATCGTCAAGTTGTTGTTCGGTTTCTATATCCTCTGATTTATCGTGCGTCACGTGACCATTCATTCGCGATGTTGGAATAATTTGTTTTTCTTCGGGGGAATCATTTTCTGAATTGACCGCCAGGGCTGTTGAATCGGTGTGACTACTGCCTGAATGGATAGCCGCCTGTACTACTGTGCGTCCGTTTGTATTACGCTGTGCCACAAATGTTTGCAGGTAATTTGTCAAATATTGTAGGGGATCTTGTGGGCGTTTTTGTGCAACTTGTGTTAAAGCTTTGATCAAGGGATCTGCTAGGTC
The DNA here is from genome assembly GCF_032173495.1 of Musca vetustissima. Lineage (NCBI taxonomy): Eukaryota > Metazoa > Arthropoda > Insecta > Diptera > Muscidae > Musca > Musca vetustissima. The sequence continues at coordinate 11,589 of NW_026877398.1, read as the reverse complement.
TGTTGAAGAAATCGTGATTAAAAAATTAGAATTTTTAAATATTTACCGATTCGGCTTTATATGTGCCGGGTAAACTCATAAAAACTATTATACCAATAACATTTGATATATTTTTTACTCACTTTCTGCTAAATATTTGCCTTGCTCTGTTTTAAATATGGGATTTTCTTCACAGCTGTGATTTTCTATTTTACCTAAAATAAGAGAAGACATTTAATAAAAATTATCAAAAAATGGGGTTTCATAATATCTTTAACACTACAAATTAATGCAACTAATAAAGCATTAAGAAGCTGATAATCCTACAAAAACATAGTTTAATGTGTATACTGGATTTAGTTATTATTTTTAATAAAAAAAAATTGAAAATACTAACAGATTGTAACTGAAATCCCCCTTTTTATACCCTTCACCACACTGTGGTACAGGGTATTATGTCTTTGTGCATATGTTTGTAACAGGCAAAAGGAAACGAGATAGGCACATGGTTCCTTTTGAGAATATGCATAGAATCACTTTCTGAGTCGATTTACGCATGTCCGTCTGTCCGTCCGTCTGTCCGTCCGTCCGTCTGTCCGTCCATGTATTTTTGTGAACAAAGTACAGGTCGCATTTTTGATCCGATTTGGATGAAATTTGGCATAGGTCACTTATTTGGCCCAATGACGAACCCTATTGAAATTGGGAAAAATCGGTTCAGATTTAGATATAGCTCCCATATATATTTTCACCCGATATAGGCACCAAAGTACCTATATATCATTCGATTTGCACGAAATTTGGCATAGCGTACTGAATGAGGTCCAAAATGATGTGTGCTGAGTTTCGTGAAAATCGGGTCAGATTTAGATATAGCTCCCATATATATTTTCGCCCGATATAGGCACCAAAGTACCTATATATCATTCGATTTGCACGAAATTTGGCATAGTGTACTGAATTAGGTCCATAATGGTGTGTGCTGAGTTTCGTGAAAATCGGTTCAGATTTAGATATAGCTCCCATATATATTTTCGTCCGATTTAAGGTAAACGTGGCACCAAAGTACCTATATATCTTTCGATTTCCACGAAATTTGGCATAGCGTACTGAATTAGGTATAGAATGATGTGTGTTAAGTTTCCTGAAAATCGGTTCAGATTTAGATATAGCTCCCATATATATTTTCGTCCGATTTAATTTAAATGGTGCACCAAAGTCCCTATATATCTTTCGATTTGCACGAAATTTGGCACATCGTAATCAATTAGGAATATAATGGTGTGTGTTAAGTTTCCTGAAAATCGGTCCAGATTTAGATATAGCTCCCATATATATTTTCATCCGATTTAATCTGAATGGTGCACCAATGTCCCTATATATCTTTCGATTTGCACCAAAGTTGGCACAGCGTAATGAATTAGTTATAGAATGGTGTGTGTTAAGTTTCCTGAAAATCGGTTCAGATTTAGATATAGCTCCTATATATATTTTCGTCCGATTTAATGTAAATGGTCTACCAAAGTCCCTATATATCTTTCGATTTGCACGAAATTTGGCACTGCGTTATGGATGAGGTCTGGAATGATGTGTGTTAAGTTTCCTGAAATCGTTGAAATCGGTTCAGATTTAGATATAGCTTCTATTTCATCTGTTGAATATGCTCAAAGTGGTGAAGGGTATCATATAGTCGGCCCCGTCCGACTTTACTACTTTCCTTACTGGTTTAACATCTATTTTAATCGCCTATAATTTTTATGGCAAATTCAGTATTTTTTGTTAAATTTTTTAAAAAGGAAATATTTGAAGTTTTTTTTCTAAAATAACGGTACCAGACACTTGCAGGTTATATGAAAGTTTATACCTATCTGGTTTCCAGTAACCATATCCTTCATACTATCATACGCCTGAGTGTAGTAGGATAGTATGAATTTATTTCTTATAGAAATTGATATCCAACATTGGGATTCATATAAAGGGTGTCCCAACTAGAACGCAATTTTAAAGTTGCCTCCATTCGAAGTGTGATTATTTGAAATATTGTTATTTTTTGCTAATACGAAGTTAGGTTAAATGGCTATGGACAGCGAATAGAGTTGATTAATTGGTTATTGCAGAGATAACATGAAAATGCTGATTTTGCCGATAAAATCCGATCCGATTTTGCCGATCTTCAGTGATAATGGATTTTGTATAGATTCAACAAGACGACGTCACATATCATAGAGTTAGATAAACAATCCAATTGCTGCATCTGTCATTTCCCGGTTGTATTATTTCACGCTTTGGAGATCAAAATTGACCGCCCAGATCGATTTAACACATTTCGAATTTTTTCTTCGGGGGTTTTTAAAGTCAAAGGTTTACGCGAATAAGTCGATGATGACTCAAGACAGAAAAAGAAAGTTTGACGCTGAATAAATTAAATATCGCAACATTTATGCAAAACGGTCATTGAAAATTTCAATAAAAGGGTGCGTATGTATCGGGAAAATCGGCCATCTGCATGATATCTTGTTCCATACATAAGCTCATTCTTTACGAGTTTACAATTTTTTTTAATATCGTTAAGTTCCAGGTCGAAATTTGCATACCATCCGCCACAAATAACATATATTAAAAATGTTAGGAGATATTGTACCCACGGAATGCATGTTACATCCACTTCGTTTTGAAACGATCTTTCAAAATGTGTAAAAACATTCAAAATGTGTAAATTAGGCGGACATTTATATCGATGCTATGTCTATATTTAGAATGGTTGCATTTACACGGTACCTTTATATGGGGCAGATATCAAAACGTGGACCGATATATTAAAATATCAAGGTCATTTCGTAAATATCTAAAGCATAACCATATTAAATTATGGGAGATCCTTTATTTTCCTTCTCTTAAAATGTCTCCTCCTTGTCTTACAAAGAATAAGTTATCTCTGTATTTTATAGAAGAAATCCTTCTTGTCTTCTTCCGAAAAAGACCACAAAAAGAAACGGATCACTATTGAATTAAAATAAATAACTGTTAATATTTGAAAGCAAGAGCTCTCCCAATTTTAATGTGAGAATACCTTTTGGTTGCCTGCTATCAGAAAAGACATTCTGTAAGCCTATTCGGTAGCTTTTAAAAGCATTCGATATTGTTTAAACTTCTTTTGTTATTCTAAAAACAATAAAACAAACAAATGAAATAGTTGTAAAATAAACAATATCGAATGTTGGTAAAACGTTACAGAATAGGCCTACTGGTTTTCTATATATTATATATAAGTGCTATATAAAAATCTGGGCGGATTTAAAAACAAATAATATCGTTTTTATGATCGACCGAACTTTCTTAAAACAGTCGGGACCTTCATATGAGGACTATGATATTGCATTATATGGTTGCAGGCTGTTCGTCTTCTGAAAAAATACTGTTCCAAATAACAGACACTCTGGTTAGAAAACTGGGATAAGAACACCATTTGCAAAAAATTAAACGGATCATTCGTATGCGACAAGGCATTTGTATACTGAATAATTTCTGGAAATAAGTTTTTTGTCAAAACTCCCGAAAAGGCCAAAATTTGGAAAGCAGCCTTATATGGGGGCTACCCTATTTTAGTAAAACTATTGTCTTCCAAGTGAGAAACCAAAATACCAAACTACAGTTGGGAACATTAAAAATCTGCATAGAAGCTTCAAAATGTCATATATTGGAGAATACCGTTATATGGGGACTAACCTAAAATACTAAACATCTGAGGAGTTGTTGTGATATATGTCCAAGTTTTTAAAGATCTATCTTAAATGTTGCTCTATCAAGATATAGACGGACATAGCTAAATTGGTACTGAATTTTATTTCTATCAGGAATATATAGACTTGCTCGGTCTCAGGTGAATATTTCGATGTGCTACAAATGAAATGACAAATTTAATATTCACTCCACCTTGTGATAGGCGGTATAAAAAACTTGGCATACCTAATTTAAGTCTCTATACATCACTGATCACCCTGTTTTCAAAAATATAATATACGGTCGTCTGGTCATACTTAATCTATTCCAAAAAGTGAATCTATAAGTGTCCTCAAAAGTAACAGGAGGTCTAGCTTTTTTCCTACAGCATGTTACACACAAATAAGACATAATATATTTTATAGTCGAAGGTCGTTTATCTGGTCTGGTCGTTTATAGAAAGACCTGCAGGATTACTACAGACTAGAACCACCGCTCTTTTTAATTAATCAGGTCTTTTATAGGATTTCATTTTGGTCGTGTCCACATTTTCAATATGAAAAATTTCCATTCAAAAAAAACTTTTTGTTTGACACAAAATTAATTTAAGAGTGTCCCCCGAAACCTCTTTCTTTCGTTCCTTTCCCCATCTTATAGTACATATATATTTTGAGAACAATATTAGATATAAAGTACAAAAAATTAAAAAAAAACCCCTTGAATTAATAGGATTTCGCTTATGGATTTGAATGATTTATCACCGAGAGAATTTTTTAAAGAGAGGAACAAGTAATAATCGGAAGGAGCAATGTCTGCGGAGTACGGAGGATGAGGTTTAACGTCCCAATCCAACTGTAATATTTTTGTCTCACGACCATTGTAACATGTGGTCTTGCGTTGTCGTGATGGAAAACGACTCTTCGTCGGTTCGCCAGTCTTCGTCTTGCAAATCAAAATTGCAGGCTCTAAATTTCTCAAACCAATTGCGGACGGTCCTAATGGTCGTCGTACAAACGGTGCAAATCCTGACTGCAGTGTGCTTTGTACTATTGCTTTTTTTAAGCAATGAAGCATAACATGCCGTAAATGCTTATTTTGTTTCTCCATATTGAACGGGACCGAAACAATTTTAGAAGAGGCTTTGTCACTAACGAAATTCCATATGTTCGTAGGTATGGTATGAGCTAGCATAAATCAAAATTTTCTCAGATCCCACAAAGAGCTGACCTACGACGTCGGAAAAAGGATTTTTATTTAGGATATACTATTTAAAGTAAGGATATAATATTTATACATCATCTTCGACTTAATATATATTATCTCATAAATGTGCATTTTGAAAATATATGTACGGACAGTAGGAAATAAAAATGATCTACATAATTATGTAAAAGCAACTCAAAAGGAAATCTTTTAGACAAGACATGAAATCAAAAAAAACGAAACGAACATCAAATATTTAAAAGAAGAAATTGAAAAATGAAACTTACGAATCCATATGAAATTTTTGGTAGGTTTTGTGGTTTTTTGCTTTTGTTGACAACAAAAAAATCAGGAACAAAAAGCAGGGAGATAATAGAGGACACAGTTTTTTCTTTTCATTTAATTGTATAATACAGTTTTCTTTTTTGAGTGATGGTTTTATTTTAGTTGTATTTACACATCTCTTTTTTATTTTGGCTTCAGAGTTAATGTGGGGATGGAGTTGTTTAAGCAAATTTTTATGGGGATTGGGGAGAGTAGGTGGTCATCACATCAAATCAATTGGCATTTAGTGGCGATCAGCTAAACTATTTTTCTTACGACGAAATATTTTCACCAACATTGAGGCAATGTGTTTGGAATTTGTCAGCGACATATCCTTTTCCAGCGACAGGATGTTCGTTACAGCCGTACAAAAATCCTGGAAGAGTATGTGTTCCACGGAACCCATAGACTGCATATTTATCAGGCGTACACTCAATTTCGATTGACGATTGGTGGTGAGGGCCAGCCCTCGTACGGAGCATAGATGACGTAAATTGTCCATTTCTTTCATGAGATTTGGCAAACGGACAATTGTGGTCATTTTTAGGCCGGTACCCAAATAGGATGGTCGAGATTGTAAATAGCCAAGTAGATAGCTTTCTTTGAAGTGCAATTGCTGCTCGAGAAATGATATACATCGTCCAACTCGGGTATAGACTGAACCAATATCAGCAGCATCTTTGGATGTGGTGGTGGATATTATGCGTAAATGTTCTTGGCAATTTAACCACAAGGCCATATTGTTGGAGGCACTGACATAGACACCACGACCATATGGCCACAAGGAGCCATTAAAGGCAATCGATTCCGCTTGCTGAACTTCATCTTTTTGATCGAGCAAAGGTATGAGAAGTCCATGTGAGTTGAGCATATCGTAAACCTCGGAATTATCTTCAAGGACTTCTGTTAGGGTATAATAACTACCCGGTTCCTCTTCATCAATGGCCTCTATAAATTCATTGGTAAATATTTTAGCCATCATCAGACGTTCCGCCTGTTCAATTTGCCCAATGGTCAAGTTCAGTGGTAGCTCAAAGGTATCTAAATTTCTAGAACATTCAACCAGACAACGGACCACCAAATTGGAATCATCTTCAAATACAAAATAGGCTGTGTTCAGACGTTCACCATTCTGCATTGGGAAATAGGCAATGCGAGGATGTGGCTTAAAATCGGAGGTGACAGACATGCAGTGCATATCCTTAATCAATGGCACCAAAAATTCCTGATACACCACATAGACATCGAAGTCAGGTGCTATTATACCACAATTAATATCCTCCTCCAAATGTCGTTCTTTCGAAGTCTTCCTCAGTGCCGGCCAGATGACATCGAAGAGATTATGATCCAAGCGTGTCTGGCGTTTCTTTATTTTCTCATATACCGAAGGTTTAAGGAAACGACTCAAATATCCCGTTACGGCAAGTTGTAGGGAATTATTTTCCGACAATGGTTTCTTCTGGGCCAAGGCGGATGCCGTAGCACCACTCCACACCTTGCTCGATTCCTGTATCACACTAAAACAACGATCCAGGGTACGTTGAATATCGCCATCCTGCAACACACGCCTCGAACTGTGCAAATCGTCGGGTACTAAGGTGGGGGATGGGCCATAATAAATAACGGTTTTGTTTTTGGTTTTGCATTTTTGTGGTTTTGGACGATCGGACGAACAGGTTACAAGTGTTGCAATTGAAGTTTTTGTTGTGAAAAGAAGACAAAAGAAGAGGAGAATGCAGAGAAGTGCAGATAAAGGATTCATTTTGAGATTTTTGTTCTTGTTGTTTAATTGTTGATTTAAATTAACTTTTAATACACACAACGCCAGCTATTGTCATCACATATTATAACAAATATTTTTTTAATATTTACAAAGAAAACTGAAGAGAACGAACAACAATAAAAGAAGAGAACACTTATTGCGACCCTATAAATGGAAAATATTAAAATAAAATGATAGTTCGTAAATTTTTGAAATACCAAAAAATTAAACAATTAATTAAAATTCTTATTTACAATAGAAAAAAATTGCACATATAAACTTTCATCAAAAACACATTTACACAAAAAATAATAAAGGTGCTGCATTAAAAAGCCAGGTGCCATTCACACCATAAAGCCAACAAATTGATTAGAAAAATAAATAACGAAATATTAATCCTAACTTCTTCAAGAACTATGGGCATTTTTTATACCATACACAACTATGTTGTAGGGGTACTATAACTTTGTATGGCCAACTGAGTTTGTAACGCCGCAAAACATTTGTCCAAGAGGTTAGTATACTGATCTAATGATTTTTCTGCATGTTCTGGAGATCATAATTATGACCAGAACATTACGAAGTTTTACACGGAGAAGGGGACCAAGGAATAAAAATGATTTTTTTCATAAAGATCGGTCAATATTTACCGGGACTTTATACGTAAATATTACAGGTGTCTACGAATTCTTATATTGTTTAGTATTACCATTACCACACTAAAGGACGGAAATGTCTCACTGATCGCTATAAAATTTTACATGAAGGTCTGATCATGGTCAACGAAGCTTCGCTGATGATCATATTATATTTATGAAAGTTTAAATTTCGGTCGGTCAATCAATAAAAGTCAAAAGCTCCTCTTTCTTATCCTGGCATATTTTCCGAATCTTGTTTTTCTGGGGTGATTTGGCCCCGTTTTTTCGCCGATTATAATTGTCAATTGACCGAAAATTAAATTTGTTAATGTTTTTTCACGTCGCCCTATAGCCCACTACAGAAAAACAAGATTTGGAAAATATGCCATAAGAAACAGAAGCTTTTGACTTTTAATCGGTTAAGAGGGTGCAAATATCACGAAATATTGCCAGGCTCAGAATATAGATCAGCCGAAATATAGAATTTCGTTGTAGCTGTGTAGAGTATTATGGTTGGCCCCATTTGACTATACCGCTCCGCTCACCAAGGCCAGGGTTACCATTTTTTGCAAATAATTACAGAGGTGGGTTTATGACATATATAAATAACACATACAAGGCTTTCGAGGACACTGACTACGATTCTGCAAGAAAAACGTAAAAATTTAATAGGGTGGATCGAGAACAGCGGCCATTTTTATATCCTTCACCACACTGTGGTACAGGGTATTATGTCATTGTGCATATGTTTGTAACAGGCAAAAGGAAATGAGATAGGCACATGGCTCCTTTCAGGAATATGCATAGAATCACTTTCTGAGTCGGTTTACGCATGTCCGTCTGTCCGTCCATGTATTTTTGTGAACAAAGTACAGGTCGCATTTATGATCCGATTTCGATGAACTTTGACACAGTTCACTTATTTGGCCCAAGGACGAACCCTATTGAAATTGGAAAAAAACGGTTCAGATTTAGATATAGCGCCCATATATATTTTCGTCCAATTTAAGGTGCACCAAAGTCCCCATATATCTTTCGATTTGCACAAAATTTGGCACATCGCAATGAATTAGGTCTAGAATGACGTGTGTTAAGTTTCCTGAAAATCGGTTCAGATTTAGATATAGCTCCCATATATATTTTCGTCCGATTTAATGTAAATGGTGCATCAAAATCCCTATATATCTTTATATTTGCACGAAATTTGGCACAGCTTAATGAATTAGGTCTAGAATAATGTGTGTTAAGTTTCCTAAAAATCGGTTGAGATTTAGATATCGCTCCCATATATATTTCGTCCGATTTAAGGTGCACCAAAGTCCCTATATATCTTTCGATTTGCACGAAATTTGGCACAGCGTAATGAATTAGATATAGAATGATGTGTGTTAAGTTTCCTGAAAATCGGTTCAGATTTAGATATAGCTCCCAAATATATTTTCGTCCGATTTAATGTATTTGGTGCACCAAAGTCCCTATATATCATTCGATTTGCACAAAATTTGTTAAGTTTCCTGAAAATCGATTCAGTTTTAGATAAAATCGATTCAGTTTTAGATATAGCTCCCATATATATTACAGTCCGATTTATTGTAAATGGTGCACAAAAGTCCCTATATATCTCTCGATTTGCACGAAAATTGGCACAGCATTATGAATTAGGTCTATAATAATCTGTGTTAAATTACCAGAAAATCGGTTCAGATTTAGATATAGCTCCCATATATATTTTCGTCCGATTTAATGTAAGTGGTCCACCAAAGTCCCTATATATCTATCGATTTGCACGAAATTTAGCACAGCGTAATGAATTAGCTCTAGAATGATGTGTGTTAAGTTTCCTGAAAATATGTTCAGATTTAGATATAGCTCCTATATAGCCCGATTTAATGCATTTGGTGCACCAAAGTCCCTATATATCTTTCGATTTGCACGAAATTTGGCACAGTGTAATGAACTAGGTCTAGGATGATGTGTGTTACGTTTCCTGAAATCGGTTCAGATTTAGAACACTTTTTCTTTTATAACCTCATTTTTTATTTTATAAGCTTTGAACAAGGCTTCGTAGTCTTATTAACCTATTGTTCAAATCGGTCTAGATTGGGATATATCTTTTCATTGCCACGGAATTTTTAATGGTCTACCGACTCATTGCTAGAATGATGAGTTTGTTCAAATATTTTCAGTTTTATATGTATCCGCCATATATAATTCTATATAAAATTTCGCCGAAAAACTAGACACAATATGTATGAAATTACTCAGATTCTCGATTACAACAATCCTATAAGTGATAATTAGAAATTTCTAATTGTGGATTAAAAATAGAAGAAAAATTAAAAAAAAAAAACAAAAATCAAATTCAAGCTTAACCACTGAGCGGAGCAGTATAGTTGGACAGGGCCGACCATACGATACCCTACACAACTACCACAGAACTCTATCATTCTGCAGATTTTTATTCCGAGCCTGGGTAATGATTCGTGATAGTTGCGCCCTCTTGCCCGATTAGAGGTCAATAGCACCTCCTCCATATACTGAAATATTTTACTAACCCAACCCTTCTAATTACTTACACAGATTCCCTTCACCGTGGGTTGGGTTGTGATGTAAAAAAAATAAGTCCGGTCCTCTTCATCAAAAAATTATTATCTGATCATCAACGAAAATTATAGGCGTTGTCCTGGACCATAACTGGAACCTCATGGAACATTTCAAAGCGATCAGCGCTATATTTCCGCCCTCTAGTGTGGTAATAATTTATCAAATAATATCTGAATACGTAAGCACCTGTAAATATTTACGAGTAATTCCCACATCCGGGTACATACGACAATATCAATTTAAAGGCCAACCACTCCTCTTGGATATACTATCAACTTCTCGGCTCTATATATTTTTTTTAATTTTTCACACAAAAGTCAGGTTCCATTTGACCCGCTAAATATTGACCGATCTTTATCAAAAATTAAGTATTTGGTCCATTTCATCCCTTAAATATTAACCGACCTTTACCAAAAACAATAGGGGTCTTCATTGGGCCGAACCCTTCCTACGTGCAAAATTTCGTGAAGATTGGTCCATAACTGTGGCCTGCATCGTGTTTACAAATTATAATGGATAGACGGACGGATAGGGGTCTTCATTGGGCCGAACCCTTCCTACGTGCAAAATTTCGTGAAGATTGGTCCATAACTGTGGCCTGTATCGTGTTTACAAATTATAATGGACTGACGGACGGATGGACAGACACACATGTCTAGATCGACTCAGCTAGTCGAGATATGACGATCGGTATACTTAAAGGTGGGTCTACGACCAATATTTCGCGGCGTTACAAACACTTGGGGCTGCACAAAGCTATAATACCCTGAAAACATAGTTGTGTAGGGTATACAAATGTCAGAATCATTTAAAGGTAGATGCAGATAAATAATGGTCGGAACGCTACATAAGGGTCGTACTCCCCATTTTGTAGGCTTTAATTTCCGAGTTATAAAGCTTCAGCTGCTAATAAAATGGGTCCATATATTTAAATTTTCCCATGAGTCAATAGTTGGCACTATTTGCGCGCAAAAACAATCAGTAATTGTGTCAATACAACAATTCATACACTAGCCAATTATATTTACACTGACTCACAAATCACGTGATTCAAATTGAAATTAGGTCATAAATTTAAAAACGCTATTGTAAAATTAAAATTTCCTGTAAAGTATCGCCTATAATCATAACTCAAATAACTCATTTGTTATTTGTCATCTCTGCCTAAAACTTACCAAAAACATCGTCAATATTCTTAATTATATGATTAAAGAATTGACGATTATCCATTCTGGTTTACAATATGAATTCATTACACACAGTCGTTTAGTTTAGAAAACTCCAATAGTATAAAAAACAACAATAAATGTATCTCTTTCTAAACGAACAATAACAAAAAAAATCGATAACAATGTCACT